>NW_023493665.1:287500-465000 GCF_013265735.2 Oncorhynchus mykiss | reverse complement strand
TATGACCAACCAGACAGATAGATCCCCCTTGTCTCAGGCTTGTAACTATGACCAACCAGACAGATAGATCCTCCCCCCGTCTCAGACTTGTAACTACGACCTACCAGACAGATAGATCCCCCCCCCCCCCCCCCCCCCCCGTCTCAGGCTTGTAACTATGACCAACCAGACAGATCGATCCCCCCCGTCTCAGGCTTGTAACTATATAGTCTCCACGTTGACTACCGGTACCCCCTGTATATAGCCTCCACATTGACTCTGTACAGGTACCCCCTGTATATAGCCTCCACATTGACTCTGTACCGGTACCCTCTGTATATAGCCTCCACATTGACTCTGTACCGGTACCCCCTGTATATAGCCTCCACACTGACTCTGTACCGGTACCCCCTGTATATAGCCTCCACATTGACTCTGTACCAGTACCCCCTGTATATAGCCTCCACATTGACTCTGTACCGGTACCCCCTGTATATAGCCTCCACATTGACTCTGTACCGGTACCCCCTGTATATAGCCTCCACATTGACTCTGTACCGGTACCCCCTGTATATAGCCTCCACATTGACTCTGTACCGTAACACCCTGTATGTAGCCTCCACATTGACTCTGTACCGGTACCCCCTGTATATAGCCTCCACATTGACTCTGTACCGTAACACCCTGTATAAAGCCTCCACATTGACTCTGTACCGTAATACCCTGTATATAGCCTCCACATTGACTCTGTACCGTAATACCCTGTATATAGCCTCCACATTGACTCTGTACCGTAATACCCTGTATATAGCCTCCACATTGACTCTGTACCGTAATACCCTGTATATAGCCTCCACATTGACTCTGTACCGGTACCCCCTGTATATAGCCTCCACACTGACTCTGTACTGGTACCCCCTGTATATAGCCTCCACATTGACTCTGTACCGGTACCCCCTGTATATAGCCTCCACATTGACTCTGTATCGTAATACCCTGTATATAGCCTCCACATTGACTCTGTACCGTAATACCCTGTATATAGCCTCCACATTGACTCTGTACCGGTACCCCCTGTATATAGCCTCCACATTGACTCTGTACCGTAATACCCTGTATATAGCCTCCACATTGACTCTGTACCGTAATACCCTGTATATAGCCTCCACATTGACTCTGTACCGGTACCCCCTGTATATAGCCTCCACATTGACTCTGTACCGTAATACCCTGTATATAGTCTCCACATTGACTCTGTACCGGTACCCCCTGTATATAGCCTCCACACTGACTCTGTACTGGTACCCCCCCTGTATATAGCCTCCACATTGACTCTGTACTGGTACCCCCTGTATATAGCCTCCACACTGACTCTGTACTGGTACCCCCCCTGTATATAGCCTCCACATTGACTCTGTACCGGTACCCCCTGTATATAGCCTCCACATTGACTCTGTACTGGTACCCCCCCTGTATATAGCCTCCACATTGACTCTGTACCGGTACCCCCTGTATATAGCCTCCACATTGACTCTGTACTGGTACCCCCTGTATATAGCCTCCACATTGACTCTGTACTGGTACCCCCCCTGTATATAGCCTCCACATTGACTCTGTACCGGTACCCCCTGTATATAGCCTCCACATTGACTCTGTACCGGTACCCCCTGTATATAGCCTCCACATTGACTCTGTACCGGTACCCCCTGTATATAGCCTCCACATTGACTCTGTACCGGTACCCCCTGTATATAGCCCTGCACATTGACTCTGTACCGGTACCCCCTGTATATAGCCTCCACATTGACTCTGTACTGGTACCCCCTGTATATAGCCTCCACATTGACTCTGTACCGGTACCCCCTGTATATAGCCCTGCACATTGACTCTGTACCGGTACCCCCTGTATATAGCCTCCACATTGACTCTGTACTGGTACCCCCTGTATATAGCCTCCACATTGACTCTGTACCGGTACCCCCTGTATATAGCCTCCACATTGACTCTGTACCGGTACCCCCTGTATATAGCCCTGCACATTGACTCTGTACCGGTACCCCCTGTATATAGCCTCCACATTGACTCTGTACCGGTACCCCCTGTATATAGCCTCCACATTGACTCTGTACCGGTACCCCCTGTATATAGCCTCCACATTGACTCTGTACCGGTACCCCCTGTATATAGCCTCCACATTGACTCTGTACCGGTACCCCCTGTATATAGCCTCCACATTGACTCTGTACTGGTACCCCCTGTATATAGCCTCCACATTGACTCTGTACCAGTACCCCCTGTATATAGCCTCCACATTGACTCTGTACCGGTACCCCCTGTATATAGCCTCCACATTGACTCTGTACCGGTACCCCCTGTATATAGCCCTGCACATTGACTCTGTACCGGTACCCCCTGTATATAGCCTCCACATTGACTCTGTACTGGTACCCCCTGTATATAGCCTCCACATTGACTCTGTACCGGTACCCCCTGTATATAGCCTCCACATTGACTCTGTACCGGTACCCCCTGTATATAGCCCTGCACATTGACTCTGTACCGGTACCCCCTGTATATAGCCTCCACATTGACTCTGTACCGGTACCCCCTGTATATAGCCTCCACATTGACTCTGTACCGGTACCCCCTGTATATAGCCTCCACATTGACTCTGTACCGGTACCCCCTGTATATAGCCTCCACATTGACTCTGTACCGGTACCCCCTGTATATAGCCTCCACATTGACTCTGTACTGGTACCCCCTGTATATAGCCTCCACATTGACTCTGTACCAGTACCCCCTGTATATATACTCCACATTGACTCTGTACCGGTACCCCCTGTATATAGCCTCCACATTGACTCTGTACCGGTACCCCCTGTATATAGCCCTGCACATTGACTCTGTACCGGTACCCCCTGTATATAGCCTCCACATTGACTCTGTACTGGTACCCCCTGTATATAGCCTCCACATTGACTCTGTACCGGTACCCCCTGTATATAGCCTCCACATTGACTCTGTACCGGTACCCCCTGTATATAGCCCTGCACATTGACTCTGTACCGGTACCCCCTGTATATAGCCTCCACATTGACTCTGTACCGGTACCCCCTGTATATAGCCTCCACATTGACTCTGTACCGGTACCCCCTGTATATAGCCTCCACATTGACTCTGTACCGGTACCCCCTGTATATAGCCTCCACATTGACTCTGTACCGGTACCCCCTGTATATAGCCTCCACATTGACTCTGTACTGGTACCCCCTGTATATAGCCTCCACATTGACTCTGTACCAGTACCCCCTGTATATAGCCTCCACATTGACTCTGTACCGGTACCCCCTGTATATAGCCTCCACATTGACTCTGTACCGGTACCCCCTGTATATAGCCCTGCACATTGACTCTGTACCGGTACCCCCTGTATATAGCCTCCACATTGACTCTGTACCAGTACCCCCTGTATATAGCCTCCACATTGACTCTGTACCGGTACCCCCTGTATATAGCCTCCACATTGACTCTGTACCGGTACCCCCTGTATATAGCCCTGCACATTGACTCTGTACCGGTACCCCCTGTATATAGCCTCCACATTGACTCTGTACTGGTACCCCCTGTATATAGCCTCCACATTGACTCTGTACCGGTACCCCCTGTATATAGCCTCCACATTGACTCTGTACCGGTACCCCCTGTATATAGCCCTGCACATTGACTCTGTACCGGTACCCCCTGTATATAGCCTCCACATTGACTCTGTACCGGTACCCCCTGTATATAGCCTCCACATTGACTCTGTACCGGTACCCCCTGTATATAGCCTCCACATTGACTCTGTACCGGTACCCCCTGTATATAGCCTCCACATTGACTCTGTACCGGTACCCCCTGTATATAGCCTCCACATTGACTCTGTACTGGTACCCCCTGTATATAGCCTCCACATTGACTCTGTACCGGTACCCCCTGTATATAGCCTCCACATTGACTCTGTACTGGTACCCCCTGTATATAGCCTCCACATTGACTCTGTACCAGTACCCCCTGTATATAGCCTCCACATTGACTCTGTACCGGTACCCCCTGTATATAGCCTCCACATTGACTCTGTACCGGTACCCCCTGTATATAGCCCTGCACATTGACTCTGTACCGGTACCCCCTGTATATAGCCTCCACATTGACTCTGTACTGGTACCCCCTGTATATAGCCTCCACATTGACTCTGTACCGGTACCCCCTGTATATAGCCTCCACATTGACTCTGTACCGGTACCCCCTGTATATAGCCCTGCACATTGACTCTGTACCGGTACCCCCTGTATATAGCCTCCACATTGACTCTGTACCGGTACCCCCTGTATATAGCCTCCACATTGACTCTGTACCGGTACCCCCTGTATATAGCCTCCACATTGACTCTGTACCGGTACCCCCTGTATATAGCCTCCACATTGACTCTGTACCGGTACCCCCTGTATATAGCCTCCACATTGACTCTGTACTGGTACCCCCTGTATATAGCCTCCACATTGACTCTGTACCAGTACCCCCTGTATATAGCCTCCACATTGACTCTGTACCGGTACCCCCTGTATATAGCCTCCACATTGACTCTGTACCGGTACCCCCTGTATATAGCCCTGCACATTGACTCTGTACCGGTACCCCCTGTATATAGCCTCCACATTGACTCTGTACCGGTACCCCCTGTATATAGTCTCCACATTGACTCTGTACCGGTACCCCCTGTATATAGCCTCCACATTGACTCTGTACCGTAACACCCTGTATGTAGCCTCCACATTGACTCTGTACCGGTACCCCCTGTATATAGCCTCCACATTGACTCTGTACCGGTACCCCCTGTATATAGTCTCCACATTGACTCTGTACTGGTACCCCCTGTATATAGCCTCCACATTGACTCTGTACTGGTACCCCCTGTATATAGCCTCCACATTGACTCTGTACCGGTACCCCCTGTATATAGCCTCCACATTGACTCTGTACCGGTACCCCCTGTATATAGCCTCCACATTGACTCTGTACTGGTACCCCCTGTATATAGCCTCCACATTGACTCTGTACCAGTACCCCCTGTATATAGCCTCCATATTGACTCTGTACCCCCTGTATATAGCCTCCATATTGACTCTGTACCCCCTGTATATAGCCTCCACATTGACTCTGTACCGGTACCCCCTGTATATAGCCTCCACATTGACTCTATCGGTACCCCCTGTATATAGTCTCCACATTGACTCTGTACTGGTACCCCCTGTATATAGCCTCCACATTGACTCTGTACCGGTACCCCCTGTATATAGCCTCCACATTGACTCTGTACCGGTACCCCCTGTATATAGCCTCCACATTGACTCTGTACTGGTACCCCCTGTATATAGCCTCCACATTGACTCTGTACCGGTACACCCTGTATATAGCCTCCACATTGACTCTGTACCGGTACACCCTGTATATAGCCTCCACATTGACTCTGTACCGGTACCCCCTGTATATAGCCTCCACATTGACTCTGTACCGGTACACCCTGTATATAGCCTCCACATTGACTCTGTACCGTAATACCCTGTATATAGCCTCCACATTGACTCTGTACCGTAACACCCTGTATATAGCCTCCACATTGACTCTGTACCGGTACCCCCTGTATATAGCCTCCACATTGACTCTGTACCGGTACACCCTGTATATAGCCTCCACATTGACTCTGTACCGTAATACCCTGTATATAGCCTCCACATTGACTCTGTACCGTAACACCCTGTATATAGCCTCCACATTGACTCTGTACCGTAATACCCTGTATATAGCCTCCACATTGACTCTGTACCGGTACCCCCTGTATATAGCCTCCACATTGACTCTGTACCGGTACCCCCTGTATATAGCCTCCACATTGACTCTGTACCGTAATACCCTGTATATAGCCTCCACATTGACTCTGTACCGTAACACCCTGTATATAGCCTCCACATTGACTCTGTACCGGTACCCCCCTGTATATAGCCTCCACATTGACTCTGTACCGGTACCCCCTGTATATAGCCTCCACATTGACTCTGTACCGTAACACCCTGTATATAGCCTCCACATTGACTCTGTACCGGTACCCCCCTGTATATAGTCTCCACATTGACTCTGTACCGGTACCCCCTGTATATAGCCTCCACATTGACTCTGTACTGTAATACCCTGTATATAGCCTCCACATTGACTCTGTACCGGTACCCCCTGTATATAGCCTCCACATTGACTCTGTACCGGTACCCTCTGTATATAGCCTCCACATTGACTCTGTACTGTAATACCCTGTATATAGCCTCCACATTGACTCTGTACCGGTACCCCCTGTATATAGCCTCCACATTGACTCTGTATCGTAATACCCTGTATATAGCCTCCACATTGACTCTGTACCGTAACACCCTGTATATAGCCTCCACATTGACTCTGTACCGTAATACCCTGTATATAGCCTCCACATTGACTCTGTACCGTAACACCCTGTATATAGCCTCCACATTGACTCTGTACCGTAACACCCTGTATATAGTCTCTACATTGACTCTGTACCGTAACACCCTGTATATAGCCTCCACATTGACTCTGTACCGTAACACCCTGTATATAGTCTCTACATTGACTCTGTACCGTAACACCCTGTATATAGCCTCCACATTGACTCTGTACCGTAACACCCTGTATATAGTCTCTACATTGACTCTGTACCGTAATACCCTGTATATAGCCTCCACATTGACTCTGTACTGGTACCCCCTGTATATAGCCTCCACACTGACTCTGTACTGGTACCCCCCCTGTATATAGCCTCCACATTGACTCTGTACTGGTACCCCCCCTGTATATAGCCTCCACATTGACTCTGTACTGGTACCCCCTGTATATAGCCTCCACACTGACTCTGTACTGGTACCCCCCCTGTATATAGCCTCCACATTGACTCTGTACCGGTACCCCCTGTATATAGCCTCCACATTGACTCTGTACTGGTACCCCCCCTGTATATAGCCTCCACATTGACTCTGTACCGGTACCCCCTGTATATAGCCTCCACATTGACTCTGTACCGTAATACCCTGTATATAGCCTCCACATTGACTCTGTACCGGTACCCCCTGTATATAGCCTCCACATTGACTCTGTACCGGTACCCTCTGTATATAGCCTCCACATTGACTCTGTACCGGTACCCCCTGTATATAGCCTCCACATTGACTCTGTACCGGTACCCTCTGTATATAGCCTCCACATTGACTCTGTACCGTAATACCCAGTATATAGCCTCCACATTGACTCTGTACCGGTACCCTCTGTATATAGCCTCCACATTGACTCTGTACCGGTACCCCCTGTATATAGCCTCCACATTGACTCTGTACCGGTACCCTCTGTATATAGCCTCCACATTGACTCTGTACCGGTACCCCCTGTATATAGCCTCCACATTGACTCTGTACCGGTACCCTCTGTATATAGCCTCCACATTGACTCTGTACCGTAATACCCAGTATATAGCCTCCACATTGACTCTGTACCGGTACCCCCTGTATATAGCCTCCACATTGACTCTGTACCGGTACCCCCTGTATATAGCCTCCACATTGACTCTGTACCGGTACCCTCTGTATATAGCCTCCACATTGACTCTGTACCGTAATACCCTGTATATAGCCTCCACATTGACTCTGTACCGGTACCCTCTGTATATAGCCTCCACATTGACTCTGTACCGTAATACCCTGTATATAGCCTCCACATTGACTCTGTACCGGTACCCTCTGTATATAGCCTCCACATTGACTCTGTACCGTAATACCCTGTATATAGCCTCCACATTGACTCTGTACCGTAATACCCTGTATATAGCCTCCACATTGACTCTGTACCGTAATACCCTGTATATAGTCTCCATATTGACTCTGTACCGGTACCCCCTGTATATAGCCTCCACATTGACTCTGTACCGGTACCCTCTGTATATAGCCTCCACATTGACTCTGTACCGTAATACCCAGTATATAGCCTCCATATTGACTCTGTACTGGTACCCCCTGTATATAGCCTCCACATTGACTCTGTACTGGTACCCCCTGTATATAGCCTCCACATTGACTCTGTACCGTAATACCCTGTATATAGCCTCCACATTGACTCTGTACTGGTACTCCCTGTATATAGCCTCCATATTGACTCTGTACCGTAATACCCTGTATATAGCCTCCACATTGACTCTGTACCGTAATACCCTGTATATAGCCTCCACATTGACTCTGTACCGTAATACCCTGTATATAGCCTCCACATTGTTATTTTACTGCTGCTCTTTAATTATTTGTTACATTTAATCATTGTATTTTTGTGGGTATTTCTCTTAACTGCCTTGTTGGTTAAAGGGCTCGTCAGTAGGCATTTCACTGTCAGGTCTTCCTGTTGTATTCGGCAAATGTGACAAATGCGATTTAATTTGTATTGAGACTTTTCTAAAATCCCTCTGTTTTTTTCCACCTAGTATACCGTCTTAAAGCAGCTCGATCTCCCCTCCCTTTCCTGACAATCTCCCCTGAAGAGTAATTATGAGTATAATCATAACTCCTTGCACATTGTGTTGCAGCTCTCTGTTGGGTTTAGCATACTAATTTGGCTTATATCACAGGCTCGTTGTTTGCGGAAACATAATCCTGAAGAATCACACCCCTCACTGAACCACGACTGATTGTCTGCTATGTGTTGAATGTTGATTCAGACATTATACTGTTTATACCCTGAGTTAACCACACATTATACTGTAGTCTACCCTGAGTATACCACACATTATACTGTAGTCTACCCTGAGTATACCACACATTATACTGTAGTCTACCCTGAGTATACCACACATTATACTGTAGTCTACCCTGAGTATACCACACATTATACTGTAGTTACCCTGAGTATACCACACATTATACTGTAGTCTACCCTGAGTATACCACACATTATACTGTAGTCTACCCTGAGTATACCAAACATTATACTGTAGTCTACCCTGAGTATACCACACATTATACTGTAGTCTACCCTGAGTATACCACACATTATACTGTAGTCTACCCTGAGTATACCACACATTATACTGTAGTCTACCCTGAGTATACCACACATTATACTGTAGTCTACCCTGAGTATACCACACATTATACTGTAGTCTACCCTGAGTATACCAAACATTATACTGTAGTCTACCCTGAGTATACCACACATTATACTGTAGTTACCCTGAGTATACCACACATTATACTGTAGTCTACCCTGAGTATACCACACATTATACTGTAGTCTACCCTGAGTATACCACACATTATACTGTAGTCTACCCTGAGTATACCAAACATTATACTGTTTATATCCTGAGTTAACCACACATTATACTGTAGTCTACCATGAGTATACCACACATTATGCTGTAGTCTACCCTCAGCCAGAGGCCACACAGGGGCCAACCAGGGGCCACACAGGGGCCAGCCAGGGGCCAGCCAGAGGTCCCTCAGGTGCCAGCCAGAGGCCACACATGGGCCAGCCAGAGGCCACACAGGGGCCAGCCAGGGGCCAGCTAAAGGCCACTCAGGGGCCAGCCAGAGGTCACTCAGGGGCCAGCCAGAGGCCACACAGGTGCCAGCCAGAGGCCACACAGGGATCAGCCAGAGGCCACACAGGGGCCAGCCAGAGGCCAGCCAGAGGCCACACAGGGGCCAGCCAGAGGCCACTCAGGGGCCAGCCAGAAGCCACTCAGGGGCCAGCCAGAAGCCACTCAGGGGCCAGCCAGAGGCCACTCAGGGGCCAGCCAGAGGCCACTCAGGGGCCAGCCAGAGGCCACTCAGGGGCCAGCCAGAGGCCACTCAGGGGCCAGCCAGAGGCCACTCAGGGGCCAGCCAGAGGCCACTCAGGGGCCAGCCAGAGGCCACACAGGGGCCAGCCAGAAGCCACTCAGGGACCAGCCAGAAGCCAGGTCAACAGTAACTAGGCCAGGGTAGCAGCCAGAGTCCAGGGTCAGAGTGGTATCTGCTGCCACACCAGTGTGATGGACCCTCAGACACACATACAGCTGGCTCCCGGTCACACTGTGTCAATCATGTCCCGTCAATGGTCCTGTCGTTCTGACACTTTCTAGGGAAGGACGAGGAGCGAGGGAGTGTTCCGTGTTCCACAAGCGGTTGTGAAATTTGTTACAAATCTAGATCATGTCCTCTGTCTCCGTCTGTCTCGTGGGAAATCAGCTCGTGACTGAAGACTGGAGCAGTAGGGATGACATGTAAATGTTACTATTGGACTTGCCTGGTTAAATATATATATATGTTTTAAAACACCCACTCTTCGTCACACTACCTCCTTGTGGCCCAGATGCGACTGTTTATTTGAAGTCTCCTGTTAGGACAGTAGGGCTTCTATTTCGTGTATGCTATTCTGTTGGTGAGAATCAAACCTTGGCTCGTCACAATTTCCTTCAAGGTGTTTTGGTTTTGGCTGTTCTGAGCCAGGGATGAGAGGCTGGGTTGAAGACAAGTGCGTGATGTTCTATTCTGTTGGTAAGAATCAAATCTTGGCTCGTCACAATCTCCTTCAAGGTGTTTTGGTTTGGTCTGTTCTAAGCCAGGGATGAGAGGCTGGGTTGAGGACCCAGGAATAACAGCAGCTGTATATTATGGTGATGTTGTGTCATGCTATGCAGTAGATACCTAGGCACCGTTGTGTTATTGATGTGGAGTCCCAATTTGCACCATATTTCCTACATAGTGCACTACTTTTGACCAGGGCTCATGGTGCACTATATAGGGAATTAGGGTTCTATAGGGCCCTGGTCTAAAGGAGTGCACTATATATAGGGAATAGGGTTCTATAGGGCCCTGGTCTAAAGTAGTGCACTATATAGGGAATAGGGTTCTATAGGGCCCTGGTCTAAAGTAGTGTACTATATATAGGGTTCTATAGGGCCCTGGTCTAAAGTAGTGTACTATATAGGGAATAGGGTTCTATAGGGCACTGGTCTAAAGGAGTGCACTATATATAGGGAATAGGGTTCTATAGGGCCCTGGTCTAAAGTAGTGCACTATATAGGGAATAGGGTTCTATAGGGCCCTGGTCTAAAGTAGTTCACTATATATGGAATAGGGTGCCATTTGGGACACAGACAGGCTGTGTAGGACATCCTCCTCTCCTCTCTGTTTGGTTATTGGCTGGATAAAGATAGATCTCCTCTCCTCTCTGTTTGGTTATTGGCTGGATAAAGATATATCTCCTCTCCTCTCTGTTTGGTTATTCGCTGGATAGAGATAGATCTCCTCTCTGTTTGGTTATTGGCTGGATAAAGATAGATCTCCTCTCCTCTCTGTTTGGTTATTGGCTGGATAAAGATAGATCTCCTCTCCTCTCTGTTTGGTTATTCGCTGGATAGAGATAGATCTCCTCTCTGTTTGGTTATTGGCTGGATAAAGATAGATCTCCTCTCCTCTCTGTTTGGTTATTGGCTGGATAAAGATAGATCTCCTCTCCTCTCTGTTTGGTTATTGGCTGGATAAAGATAGATCTCCTCTCCTCTCTGTTTGGTTATTGGCTGGATAAAGATAGATCTCCTGTCTGTTTGGTTATTGGCAGGATAAAGATAGATCTCCTCTCCTCTCTGTTTGGTTATTGGCTGGATAAAGATAGATCTCCTCTCCTCTCTGTTTGGTTATTGGCTGGATAAAGATAGATCTCCTCTCTGTTTGGTTAAAGCTGGATAAAGATAGATCTCCTGTCTGTTTGGTTATTGGCAGGATAAAGATATATCTCCTCTCCTCTCTGTTTGGTTATTGGCTGGATAAAGATAGATCTCCTCTCTGTTTGGTTATTGGCTGGATAAAGATAGATCTCATCTCCTCTCTGTTTAGTTATTGGCTGGATAAAGATAGATCTCCTCTCCTCTGTGTTTGGTTATTGGCAGGATAAAGATAGATCTCCTCTCCTCTCTGTTTGGTTATTGGCTGGATAAAGATAGATCTCCTCTCTGTTTGGTTATTGGCTGGATAAAGATAGATCTCCTCTCTGTTTGGTTATTGGCTGGATAAAGATAGATCTCATCTCCTCTCTGTTTAGTTATTGGCTGGATAAAGATAGATCTCCTCTCCTCTCTGTTTGGTTATTGGCAGGATAAAGATAGAATATCTCCTCTCTGTTTGGTTATTGGCTGGATAAAGATAGATCTCCTCTCTGTTTGGTTATTGGCTGGATAAAGATAGATCTCATCTCCTCTCTGTTTAGTTATTGGCTGGATAAAGATAGATCTCCTCTCCTCTCTGTTTGGTTATTGGCAGGATAAAGATAGATCTCCTCTCCTCTCTGTTTGGTTATTGGCTGGATAAAGATAGATCTTCTCTCTGTTTGGTTAATGGCTGGATAGAGATAGATCTCCTCTCCTCTCTGTTTGGTTATTGGCTGGATAAAGATAGATCTCCTCTCCTCCCTGTTTGGTTATTGGCAGGATAAAGATAGATCTCCTCTCCTCTCTGTTTGGTTATTGGCTCGATAAAGATAGATCTCCTCTCCTCTCTGTTTGGTTATTGGCAGGATAAAGATATATCTCCTCTCTGTTTGGTTATTGGCTGGATAAAGATAGATCTCATCTCCTCTCTGTTTGGTTATTGGCTGGATGAAGATAGATCTCCTCTCTGTTTGGTTATTGGCTGGATGAAGATAGATCTCCTCTCTGTTTGGTTATTGGCTGGATAAAGATAGATCTCATCTCCTCTCTGTTTGGTTATTGGCCTGATAAAGATAGATCTCATCTCCTCTCTGTTTGGTTATTGGCCTGATAAAGATAGATCTCATCTCCTCTCTGTTTGCTTAATGGCTGGATAAAGATAGATCGTATGCCTTCAAAATTCTCGTATGCCTTCAAAATTTTACAGCTATGTGATTTAGTTTACAGTGATTAGTGAAGGGAACGTGATGGAGATTTTACAGCTACGTGATTTAGTTTACAGTGATTAGTGACAGGAACGTGATGGAGATTTTACAGCTATGTGATTTAGTTTACAGTGATTAGTGAAGGGAACGTGATGGAGATTTTACAGCTATGTGATTTAGTTTACAGTGATTAGTGAAGGGAACGTGATGGAGATTTTACAGCTATGTGATTTAGTTTACAGTGATTAGTGACAGGAACGTGATGGAGATTTTACAGCTATGTGATTTAGTTTACAGTGATTAGTGAAGGGAACGTGATGGAGATTTTACAGCTATGTGATTTAGTTTACAGTGATTAGTGAAGGGAACGTGATGGAGATTTTACAGCTACTTGATTTAGTTTACAGTGATTAGTGAAGGGAACGTGATGGAGATTTTACAGCTATGTGATTTAGTTTACAGTGATTAGTGAAAGGAACGTGATGGATCTTTTCCAGCTATGTGATTTAGTTTACAGTGGTTAGTGAAGGGGACTTGATGGAAATTTTACAGCTGTATGATTTAGTCAACACCATGTGAATCATAACTAACTGACTTTAAAGTAGTTATTTCCTACATCTAATACCTGGTACATCACTACATCTATTATATAACATTAATAACACGTCCTGGTACACCCTGGTACATCACTACATATATTATATAACATTAGTATCACCCTGGAACATCACTACATATATTATATAACATTAGTATCACCCTGGTACATCACCACATCTATTATATAACATTAGTATAACTTCCTGATACCCTGGTACATCACTACATCTATTATAAAACATTAGTATAACTTCCTGGTACATCACTACATCTATTATAAAACATTAGTATCACCCTGGTACATCACTACATCTATTATATAACATTAGTATCACCCTGGTACATCACCACATCTATTATATAACATTAGTATAACTTCCTGATACCCTGGTACATCACTACATCTATTATAAAACATTAGTATAACTTCCTGGTACATCACTACATCTATTATAAAACATTAGTATCACCCTGGTACATCACTACATCTATTATATAACATTAGTATCACCCTGGTACATCACCACATCTATTATATAACATTAGTATCACTTCCTGATACCCTGGTACATCACTACATCTATTATAAAACATTAGTATAACTTCCTGGTACATCACTACATCTATTATAAAACATTAGTATCACCCTGGTACATCACTACATCTATTATATAACATTAGTATCACCCTGGTACATCACCACATCTATTATATAACATTAGTATCACTTCCTGATACCCTGGTACATCACTACATCTATTATATAACAGTAGTATCACTTCCTGATACCCTGGTACATCACTACATCTATTATATAACATTAGTATCACTTCCTGATACCCTGGTACATCACTACATCTATTATATAACATTAGTATCACCCTGGTACATCACTACATCTATTATATAACATTAGTATCACTTCCTGATACCCTGGTACATCACTACATCTATTATATAACAGTAGTATCACTTCCTGATACCCTGGTACATCACTACATCTATTATAAAACATTAGTATCACTTCCTGGTACATCACTACATCTATTATATAACATTAGTATCACTTCCTGATACCCTGGTACATCACTACATCTATTATATAACATTAGTATCACCCTGGTACATCACTACATCTATTATATAACATTAGTATCACTTCCTGATACCCTGGTACATCACTACATCTATTATATAACATTAGTATCACCCTGGTACATTACTACATCTATTATAAAACAGTATCACTTCCTGATACCCAGTTAACAGATTGTGAATGACAGCAGTTAGCAAAGCAGCGCGGGCACCATCTTGGGTTAATGTGTGTTGTCATCCCAGCTTCAGTACCTGGAGATAGTGTCTGTCAGCTTCAGTACCTGGGGATAGTGTCTGTCAGCTTCATTACCTGGGGATAGTGTCTGTCAGCTTCAGTACCTCAGGATAGTGTCTGTCAGCTCCAGTACCTGGGGATAGTGTCTGTCAGCTTCAGTACCTGGGGATAGTGTCTGTCAGCTTCAGTACCTGGGGATAGTGTCTGTCAGCTTCAGTATCTGGGGATAGTGTCTGTCAGCTTCAGTACCTGGGGATAGTGTCTGTCAGCTTCAGTACCTGGGGATAGTGTCTGTCAGCTTCAGTACCTGGGGATAGTGTCTGTCAGCTCCAGTATCTGGGGATAGTGTCTGTCAGCTCCAGTATCTGGGGATAGTGTCTGTCAGCTTCAGTACCTGGGGATAGTGTCTGTCAGCTTCAGTACCTGGGGATAGTGTCTGTCAGCTCCAGTAAACTGGGGATAGTGTCTGGGGATAGTGTCTGTCAGCTTCAGTATCTGGGGATAGTGTCTGTCAGCTTCAGTATCTGGGGATAGTGTCTGTCAGCTTCAGTACCTGGGGATAGTGTCTGTCAGCTTCAGTATCTGGGGATAGTGTCTGTCAGCTTCAGTACATGGGGATAGTGTCTGTCAGCTTCAGTACCTGGGGATAGTGTCTGTCAGCTTCAGTACCTGGGGATAGTGTCTGTCAGCTTCAGTACCTGGGGATAGTGTCTGTCAGCTTCAGTACCTGGGGATAGTGTCTGTCAGCTCCAGTATCTGGGGATAGTGTCTGTCAGCTTCAGTACCTGGGGATAGTGTCTGTCAGCTTCAGTACCTGGGGATAGTGTCTGTCAGCTCCAGTAAACTGGGGATAGTGTCTGTCAGCTTCAGTACCTGGGGATAGTGTCTGGGGATAGTGTCTGTCAGCTCCAGTAAACTGGGGATAGTGTCTGGGGATAGTGTCTGTCAGCTTCAGTATCTGGGGATAGTGTCTGTCAGCTTCAGTATCTGGGGATAGTGTCTGTCAGCTTCAGTACCTGGGGATAGTGTCTGTCAGCTTCAGTACCTGGGGATAGTGTCTGTCAGCTTCAGTATCTGGGGATAGTGTCTGGGGATAGTGTCTGTCAGCTTCAGTACCTGGGGATAGTGTCTGTCAGCTCCAGTAAACTGGGGATAGTGTCTGGGGATAGTGTCTGTCAGCTTCAGTATCTGGGGATAGTGTCTGTCAGCTTCAGTACCTGGGGATAGTGTCTGTCAGCTTCAGTACCTGGGGAATACCTGCCTTCTGTCCAACAGTTAGACATTAAGATCTAGCTGCCTTCTATCCAACAGTTAGACATTAATTTCTAGCTGCCTGCGGTCCAACAGTTAGTACTTTATCATGGTCCTTTGAGGTGGATAGGAACAGACAGCAGTCAGATACATCTGCAGAACATCAATCAGAGTCTGGCATCTCTGCTCTATTAGCTAGCTGTATCAGAGTCTGGCATCCCTGCTCTATTAGCTAGCTGTATCAGAGTCTGGTAACCATGCTCTATTAGCTAGCTGTATATGTCTGGCATCCCTGCTCTA
Source organism: Oncorhynchus mykiss (assembly GCF_013265735.2). Taxonomy (NCBI): domain Eukaryota; kingdom Metazoa; phylum Chordata; class Actinopteri; order Salmoniformes; family Salmonidae; genus Oncorhynchus; species Oncorhynchus mykiss. Next base: position 448,562 of record NW_023493665.1, on the reverse strand, counting down.
TCAGCTAGCTGTATCAATCTGGCATCCCTGCTCTATTAGCTAGCTGTATCAGAGTCTGGCATCCCTGCTCTATTAGCTAGCTGTATCAGAGTCTGGTATCCCTGCTCTATTAGCTAGCTGTATCAGTCTGGCACCCCTGCTCTATTAGCTAGCTGTATCAGTCTGGCATCCCTGCTCTATTAGCTAGCTGTATAAGTCTGGCACCCCTGCTTTATTAGCTAGCTGTATCAGTCTGGCACCCCTGCTCTATTAGCTAGCTGTATCAGTCTGGCACCCCTGCTCTATTAGCTAGCTGTTTCAGTCTGGCACCCCTGCTCTATTAGCTAGCTGTATCAGTCTGGCACCCCTGCTCTATTAGCTAGCTGTATCAGTCTGGCACCCCTGCTCTATTAGCTAGCTGTATCAGTCTGGCATCCCTGCTCTATTAGCTATCTGTATCAGTCTGGCATCCCTGCTCTATTAGCTAGCTGTATCAGTCTGGAATCTCTGCTCTATTAGCTAGCTGTTTCAGTCTGGCATCCCTGCTCTATTAGCTAGCTGTATCAGTCTGGCATTCCTGCTCTATTAGCTAGCTGTATCAGTCTGGCATCCCTGCCCCATTAGCTGGCTGTATCAGTCTGGCATCCCTGCCCCATTAGCTGGCTGTATCAGTCTGGCATCCCTGCTCTATTAGCTGGCTGTATCAGTCTGGCATCCCTGCTCTATTAGCTGGCTGTATCAGTCTGGCATCCCTGCTCTATTAACTAGCTGTATCAGTCTGGCATCCCTGCCCCATTAGATGGTTGTATCAGTCTGGCATCCCTGCTCTATTAGTTAGCTGTATCAGTCTGGCATCCCTGCTCTATTAGCTAGCTGTATCAGTCTGGCATCCCTGCTCTATTAGCTGGCTGCATCAGTCTGGCATCCCTCCTCTATTAGCTAGCTGTATCAGAGTCTGGCATCCCTCCTCTATTAGCTAGCTGTATCAGTCTGGCATCCCTCCTCTATTAGCTAGCTGTATCAGTCTGGCATCCCTCCTCTATTAGCTAGCTGTATCAGTCTGGCATCCCTCCTCTATTAGCTAGCTGTATCAGTCTGGCATCCCTCCTCGATTAGTTAGCTGTATCTGTCTGGCATCCCTCCTCTATTAGCTAGCTGTATCAGTCTGGCATCCCTCCTCTATTACCTAGCTGTATCAGTCTGGCATCCCTGCTCTATTAGCTAGCTGTAGCTGCAGCTCTTCCTGCCTCCCTCTCCATCCCCTATCCATCTCTTCCTCCCTCCCTCTCCATCCCCTATCCCTCTCTTCCTCCCTCCCTCTCCATCCCCTATCCATCTCTTCCTCCCTCCCTCTCCATCCCCTATCCATCTCTTCCTCCGTCCCTCTCCATCCCCTATCCATCTCTTCCTCCGTCCCTCTCCATCCCCTATCCATCTCTTCATCCCTCTCCATCCCCTCTCCATCTCTTCATCCCTCCCTCTCCATCCCCTATCCATCTCTTCCTCCCTCCCTCTCCATCCCCATCTATCTCTTCCTCCCTCCCTCTCCATCTCCTATCCATCTCTTCCTCCCTCCCTCTCAATCCCCTCTCCATCTCTTCCTCCCTCCCTCTCCATCCCCCATCCATCTCTTCCTCCCTCCCTCTCCATCCCCTCTCCATCCCCTATCCATCTCTTCCTCTATCCCTCTCCATCCCCTATCCATCTCTTCCTCCCTCCCTCTCCATCCCCTATCCATCTCTTCCTCCCTCCCTCTCCATCCCCTATCCATCTCTTACTCCCTCCCTCTCCATCCCCTATCCATCTCTTCCTCCCTCCCTCTCCATCCCCTATCCATCTCTTCCTCCCTCCCTCTCCATCCCCTATCCATCTCTTCCTCTATCCCTCTCCATCCCCTATCCATCTCTTCCTCCCTCCCTCTCCATCCCCTGTCCATCTCTTCCTCTATCCCTCTCCATCCCCTATCCATCTCTTCCTCCCTCCCTCTCCATCCCCTATCCATCTCTTCCTCTATCCCTCTCCATCCCCTATCCATCTCTTCCTCCCTCCCTCTCCATCCCCTATCCATCTCTTCCTCTATCCCCCTCCATCCCCTATCCATCTCTTCCTCTATCCCTCTCCATACCCTATCCATCTCTTCCTCTGTCCCTCTCCATCCCCTATCCATCTCTTCCTCCCTCCCTCTCCATCCCCTATCCATCTCTTCCTCTATCCCCCTCCATCCCCTATCCATCTCTTCCTCTATCCCTCTCCATCCCCTATCCATCTCTTCCTCTATCCCTCTCCATCTCCTATCCATCTCTTCCTCCTTCCCTCTCCATCCCCTATCCATATCTTCTTCCCTCCCTCTCCATCCCCTATCCATCTCTTCCTCCCTCCCTCCCTCTCCTATCCATCTCTTCCTCCCTCCCTCCCTCTCCATCCCCCATCCATCTCTTCCTCCCTCCCTCTCCATCCCCTATCCATCTCTTCATCCCTCCCTCTCCATCCCCTATCCATCTCTTCCTCCCTCCCTCTCCATCCCCTATCCATCTCTTCCTCTATCCCTATCCATCTCTTCATCCCTCCCTCTCCTTCTCCTATCCATCTCTTCCTCTATCCCTCTCCATCTCCTATCCATCTCTTCCTCTATCCCTCTCCATCTCCTATCCATCTCTTCCTCCCTCCCTCTCCATCCCCTATCCATATCTTCTTCCCTCCCTCTCCATCCCCTATCCATCTCTTCCTCCCTCCCTCCCTCTCCATCCCCTATCCATCTCTTCCTCCCTCCCTCCCTCTCCATCCCCCATCCATCTCTTCCTCCCTCCCTCTCCATCCCCTATCCATCTCTTCCTCCCTCCCTATCCATCTCTTCCTCCCTCCCTCTCCATCCCCTATCCATCTCTTCCTCCCTCCCTTTCCATCCCCTATCCATCTCTACCTCCCTCCCTCTCCATCCCATATCCATCTCTTCCTCTATCCCTATCCATCTCTTCATCCCTCCCTCTCCATCTCCTATCCATCTCTTCCTCTATCCCTATCCATCTCTTCCTCTATCCCTATCCATCCCCTATCCATCTCTTCATCCCTCCCTCTCCATCCCCTATCCATCTCTTCCTCCCTCCCTCCCTCTCCATCCCCTATCCATCTCTTCCTCTATCCCTATCCATCTCTTCCTCCCTCCCTCTCCATCTCCTATCCATCTCTTCCTCCCTCTCCTATCCATCTCCTCCTCCCTCCCTCTCCATCCCCCATCCATCTCTTCCTCCCTCCCTCTCCATCCCCTATCCATCTCTTCCTCCCTCCCTCTCCATCCCCTATCCATCTCTTCATCCCTCCCTCTCCATCCCATATCCATCTCTTCCTCCCTCCCTCTCCATCCCCTATCCATCTCTTCCTCCCTCCCTCTCCATCCCCTATCCATCTCTTCCTCCCTCCCTCTCCATCCCCTATCCATCTCTTCCTCCCTCCCTCTCCATCCCCTATCCATCTCTTCCTCCCTGCCTGTCAACTCATGTTAACAGGGGCTGGTAATTATCACATGATATTAAGTGTCCTATTTATGGAAATGTGGTTGGTGTAAATGAATAGTCGTTGATTAGCGAGGGCTGGCGTTGGACTCTTCACACATTAGTCTGGCATTGGACTTGTCTATCTCACTCCCTCTTCACACATTAGTCTGGCGTTGGACTTGTCTATCTTATCCTTATTCAGCTGTGTGTAGTAGGGGTCCTTATTCAGCTGTGTGTAGTAGGGGTCCTTATTCAGCTGTGTGTAGTAGGGGTCTTATTCAGCTGTATGTAGTAGGGGTCTTATTCAGCTGTGTGTAGTAGGGGTCTTATTCAGCTGTGTGTAGTAGGGGTCTGTGTGTAGTAGGGGTCTGTGTGTAGTAGGGGTCTGTGTGTAGTAGGGGTCTGTGTGTAGTAGGGGTCTTATTCAGCTGTGTGTAGTAGGGGTCTGTGTGTAGTAGGGGTCTTATTCAGCTGTGTGTAGTAGGGGTCCTTATTCAGCTGTGTGTAGTAGGGGTCTTATTCAGCTGTGTGTAGTAGGGGTCCTTATTCAGCTGTGTGTAGTAGGGGTCCTTATTCAGCTGTGTGTAGTAGGGGTCCTTATTCAGCTGTGTGTAGTAGGGGTCCTTATTCAGCTGTGTGTAGTAGGGGTCTTATTCAGCTGTGTGTAGTAGGGGTCCTTATTCAGCTGTGTGTAGTAGGGATCTTATTCAGCTGTGTGTAGTAGGGGTCCTTATTCAGCTGTGTGTAGTAGGGGTCCTTATTCAGCTGTGTGTAGTAGGGGTCTGTGTGTAGTAGGGGTCCTTATTCAGCTGTGTGTAGTAGGGGTCTGTGTGTAGTAGGGTCCTTATTCAGCTGTGTGTAGTAGGGGTCCTTATCCAGCTGTGTGTAGTAGGGGTCTGTGTGTAGTAGGGGTCCTTATTCAGCTGTGTGTAGTAGGGGTCCTTATTCAGCTGTGTGTAGTAGGGGTCTTATTCAGCTGTGTGTAGTAGGGGTCTTATTCAGCTGTGTGTAGTAGGGGTCCTTATTCAGCTGTGTGTAGTAGGGGTCTTATTCAGCTGTGTGTAGTAGGGGTCTTATTCAGCTGTGTGTAGTAGGGGTCTTATTCAGCTGTGTGTAGTAGGGGTCTTATTCAGCTGTGTGTAGTAGGGGTCTTATTCAGCTGTGTGTAGTAGGGGTCCTTATTCAGCTGTGTGTAGTAGGGGTCTTATTCAGCTGTGTGTAGTAGGGGTCTTATTCAGCTGTGTGTAGTAGGGGTCCTTATTCAGCTGTGTGTAGTAGGGGTCTGTGTGTAGTAGGGGTCTTATTCAGCTGTGTGTAGTAGGGGTCCTTATTCAGCTGTGTGTAGTAGGGGTCCTTATTCAGCTGTGTGTAGTAGGGGTCTTATTCAGCTGTGTGTAGTAGGGGTCTGTGTGTAGTAGGGGTCTTATTCAGCTGTGTGTAGTAGGGGTCCTTATTCAGCTGTGTGTAGTAGGGGTCTTATTCAGCTGTGTGTAGTAGGGGTCTTATTCAGCTGTGTGTAGTAGGGGTCTGTGTGTAGTAGGGGTCCTTATTCAGCTGTGTGTAGTAGGGGTCTGTGTGTAGTAGGGGTCTTATTCAGCTGTGTGTAGTAGGGGTCCTTATTCAGCTGTGTGTAGTAGGGGTCTTATTCAGCTGTGTGTAGTAGGGGTCTTATTCAGCTGTGTGTAGTAGGGGTCTGTGTGTAGTAGGGGTCTTATTCAGCTGTGTGTAGTAGGGGTCCTTATTCAGCTGTGTGTAGTAGGGGTCTTATTCAGCTGTGTGTAGTAGGGGTCTTATTCAGCTGTGTGTAGTAGGGGTCCTTATTCAGCTGTGTGTAGTAGGGGTCCTTATTCAGCTGTGTGTAGTAGGGGTCTGTGTGTAGTAGGGTCCTTATTCAGCTGTGTGTAGTAGGGGTCTTATTCAGCTGTGTGTAGTGGGGTCTTATTCAGCTGTGTGTAGTAGGGGTCTTATTCAGCTGTGTGTAGTAGGGTCTTTATTCAGCTGTGTGTAGTAGGGTCCTTATTCAGCTGTGTGTAGTAGGGGTCCTTATTCAGCTGTGTGTAGTAGGGTCTTATTCAGCTGTGTGTAGTAGGGGTCTTATTCAGCTGTGTGTAGTAGGGGTCCTTATTCAGCTGTGTGTAGTAGGGGTCTTATTCAGCTGTGTGTAGTAGGGGTCCTTATTCAGCTGTGTGTAGTAGGGTCTTATTCAGCTGTGTGTAGTAGGGTCCTTATTCAGCTGTGTGTAGTAGGGTCCTTATTCAGCTGTGTGTAGTAGGGTCTTATTCAGCTGTGTGTAGTAGGGTCTTATTCAGCTGTGTGTAGTAGGGGTCCTTATTCAGCTGTGTGTAGTAGGGTCTTATTCAGCTGTGTGTAGTAGGGTCTTATTCAGCTGTGTGTAGTAGGGGTCCTTATTCAGCTGTGTGTAGTAGGGGTCCTTATTCAGCTGTGTGTAGTAGGGGTCTTATTCAGCTGTGTGTAGTAGGGGTCTGTGTGTAGTAGGGGTCTTATTCAGCTGTGTGTAGTAGGGGTCTTATTCAGCTGTGTGTAGTAGGGTCTTATTCAGCTGTGTGTAGTAGGGTCTTATTCAGCTGTGTGTAGTAGGGTCCTTATTCAGCTGTGTGTAGTAGGGGTCTGTGTGTAGTGGGGTCTTATTCAGCTGTGTGTAGTAGGGTCCTTATTCAGCTGTGTGTAGTAGGGTCCTTATTCAGCTGTGTGTAGTAGGGTCCTTATTCAGCTGTGTGTAGTAGGGTCTTATTCAGCTGTGTGTAGTAGGGGTCTTATTCAGCTGTGTGTAGTAGGGGTCCTTATTCAGCTGTGTGTAGTAGGGGTCCTTATTCAGCTGTGTGTAGTAGGGGTCCTTATTCAGCTGTGTGTAGTAGGGGTCCTTATTCAGCTGTGTGTAGTAGGGTCCTTATTCAGCTGTGTGTAGTAGGGTCCTTATTCAGCTGTGTGTAGTAGGGGTCTTATTCAGCTGTGTGTAGTAGGGGTCTTATTCAGCTGTGTGTAGTAGGGGTCTTATTCAGCTGTGTGTAGTAGGGTCCTTATTCAGCTGTGTGTAGTAGGGGTCCTTATTCAGCTGTGTGTAGTAGGGTCTTATTCAGCTGTGTGTAGTAGGGGTCCTTATTCAGCTGTGTGTAGTAGGGGTCTTATTCAGCTGTGTGTAGTAGGGGTCTTATTCAGCTGTGTGTAGTAGGGGTCCTTATTCAGCTGTGTGTAGTAGGGTCTTATTCAGCTGTGTGTAGTAGGGGTCTTATTCAGCTGTGTGTAGTAGGGGTCCTTATTCAGCTGTGTGTAGTAGGGGTCTTATTCAGCTGTGTGTAGTAGGGGTCCTTATTCAGCTGTGTGTAGTAGGGTCTTATTCAGCTGTGTGTAGTAGGGGTCTTATTCAGCTGTGTGTAGTAGGGGTCCTTATTCAGCTGTGTGTAGTAGGGTCTTATTCAGCTGTGTGTAGTAGGGGTCTTATTCAGCTGTGTGTAGTAGGGGTCTTATTCAGCTGTGTGTAGTAGGGGTCCTTATTCAGCTGTGTGTAGTAGGGTCTTATTCAGCTGTGTGTAGTAGGGGTCTTATTCAGCTGTGTGTAGTAGGGGTCCTTATTCAGCTGTGTGTAGTAGGGGTCCTTATTCAGCTGTGTGTAGTAGGGTCTTATTCAGCTGTGTGTAGTAGGGTCCTTATTCAGCTGTGTGTAGTAGGGGTCCTTATTCAGCTGTGTGTAGTAGGGGTCTTATTCAGCTGTGTGTAGTAGGGGTCTTATTCAGCTGTGTGTAGTAGGGGTCTTATTCAGCTGTGTGTAGTAGGGGTCTGTGTGTAGTAGGGTCTTATTCAGCTGTGTGTAGTAGGGTCTTATTCAGCTGTGTGTAGTAGGGGTCTGTGTGTAGTAGGGGTCTTATTCAGCTGTGTGTAGTAGGGGTCCTTATTCAGCTGTGTGTAGTAGGGTCTTATTCAGCTGTGTGTAGTAGGGTCCTTATTCAGCTGTGTGTAGTAGGGTCTTATTCAGCTGTGTGTAGTAGGGGTCTTATTCAGCTGTGTGTAGTAGGGGTCTTATTCAGCTGTGTGTAGTAGGGGTCTTATTCAGCTGTGTGTAGTAGGGGTCTTATTCAGCTGTGTGTAGTAGGGGTCTGTGTGTAGTAGGGGTCTTATTCAGCTGTGCGTAGTAGGGTCCTTATTCAGCTGTGTGTAGTAGGGGTCTTATTCAGCTGTGTGTAGTAGGGGTCTGTGTGTAGTAGGGGTCTTATTCAGCTGTGTGTAGTAGGGTCCTTATTCAGCTGTGTGTAGTAGGGTCTTATTCAGCTGTGTGTAGTAGGGGTCTTATTCAGCTGTGTGTAGTAGGGGTCTTATTCAGCTGTGTGTAGTAGGGGTCTTATTCAGCTGTGTGTAGTAGGGTCCTTATTCAGCTGTGTGTAGTAGGGGTCCTTATTCAGCTGTGTGTAGTAGGGGTCTTATTCAGCTGTGTGTAGTAGGGGTCTTATTCAGCTGTGTGTAGTAGGGGTCTTATTCAGCTGTGTGTAGTAGGGGTCTGTGTGTAGTAGGGTCTTATTCAGCTGTGTGTAGTAGGGTCTTATTCAGCTGTGTGTAGTAGGGGTCTGTGTGTAGTAGGGGTCTTATTCAGCTGTGTGTAGTAGGGGTCCTTATTCAGCTGTGTGTAGTAGGGTCTTATTCAGCTGTGTGTAGTAGGGTCCTTATTCAGCTGTGTGTAGTAGGGTCTTATTCAGCTGTGTGTAGTAGGGGTCTTATTCAGCTGTGTGTAGTAGGGGTCTTATTCAGCTGTGTGTAGTAGGGGTCTTATTCAGCTGTGTGTAGTAGGGGTCTTATTCAGCTGTGTGTAGTAGGGGTCTGTGTGTAGTAGGGGTCTTATTCAGCTGTGCGTAGTAGGGTCCTTATTCAGCTGTGTGTAGTAGGGGTCTTATTCAGCTGTGTGTAGTAGGGGTCTGTGTGTAGTAGGGGTCTTATTCAGCTGTGTGTAGTAGGGTCCTTATTCAGCTGTGTGTAGTAGGGTCTTATTCAGCTGTGTGTAGTAGGGGTCTTATTCAGCTGTGTGTAGTAGGGGTCTTATTCAGCTGTGTGTAGTAGGGGTCTTATTCAGCTGTGTGTAGTAGGGTCCTTATTCAGCTGTGTGTAGTAGGGGTCTTATTCAGCTGTGTGTAGTAGGGTCCTTATTCAGCTGTGTGTAGTAGGGTCCTTATTCAGCTGTGTGTAGTAGGGGTCCTTATTCAGCTGTGTGTAGTAGGGGTCCTTATTCAGCTGTATGTAGTAGGGGTCTTATTCAGCTGTGTGTAGTAGGGGTCTTATTCAGCTGTGTGTAGTAGGGTCTTATTCAGCTGTGTGTAGTAGGGGTCCTTATTCAGCTGTGTGTAGTAGGGGTCTTATTCAGCTGTGTGTAGTAGGGACCTTATTCAGCTGTGTGTAGTAGGGGTCTTATTCAGCTGTGTGTAGTAGGGTCCTTATTCAGCTGTGTGTAGTAGGGGTCCTTATTCAGCTGTGTGTAGTAGGGGTCCTTATTCAGCTGTATGTAGTAGGGGTCTTATTCAGCTGTGTGTAGTAGGGGTCTTATTCAGCTGTGTGTAGTAGGGTCTTATTCAGCTGTGTGTAGTAGGGGTCCTTATTCAGCTGTGTGTAGTAGGGGTCTTATTCAGCTGTGTGTAGTAGGGACCTTATTCAGCTGTGTGTAGTAGGGGTCTTATTCAGCTGTGTGTAGTAGGGACCTTATTCAGCTGTGTGTAGTAGGGTCCTTATTCAGCTGTGTGTAGTAGGGGTCTTATTCAGCTGTGTGTAGTAGGGGTCTGTGTGTAGTAGGGGTCTTATTCAGCTGTGTGTAGTAGGGTCTTATTCAGCTGTGTGTAGTAGGGTCCTTATTCAGCTGTGTGTAGTAGGGGTCCTTATTCAGCTGTGTGTAGTAGGGGTCCTTATTCAGCTGTGTGTAGTAGGGGTCCTTATTCAGCTGTATGTAGTAGGGTCTTATTCAGCTGTGTGTAGTAGGGGTCTTATTCAGCTGTGTGTAGTAGGGGTCTTATTCAGCTGTGTGTAGTAGGGGTCCTTATTCAGCTGTGTGTAGTAGGGGTCTTATTCAGCTGTGTGTAGTAGGGGTCTTATTCAGCTGTGTGTAGTAGGGGTCTTATTCAGCTGTGTGTAGTAGGGGTCTTATTCAGCTGTGTGTAGTAGGGGTCTGTGTGTAGTAGGGGTCTTATTCAGCTGTGTGTAGTAGGGGTCCTTATTCAGCTGTGTGTAGTAGGGGTCTTATTCAGCTGTGTGTAGTAGGGGTGTTATTCAGCTGTGTGTAGTAGGGGTCTTATTCAGCTGTGTGTAGTAGGGTCCTTATTCAGCTGTGTGTAGTAGGGTCCTTATTCAGCTGTGTGTAGTAGGGGTCTGTGTGTAGTAGGGTCCTTATTCAGCTGTGTGTAGTAGGGTCCTTATTCAGCTGTGTGTAGTAGGGGTCTGTGTGTAGTAGGGGTCTGTGTGTAGTAGGGGTCTTATTCAGCTGTGTGTAGTAGGGTCCTTATTCAGCTGTGTGTAGTAGGGTCCTTATTCAGCTGTGTGTAGTAGGGTCCTTATTCAGCTGTGTGTAGTAGGGGTCTGTGTGTAGTAGGGGTCCTTATTCAGCTGTGTGTAGTAGGGGTCTGTGTGTAGTAGGGGTCTTATTCAGCTGTGTGTAGTAGGGGTCTGTGTGTAGTAGGGTCCTTATTCAGCTGTGTGTAGTAGGGGTCCTTATTCAGCTGTGTGTAGTAGGGGTCTTATTCAGCTGTGTGTAGTAGGGGTCCTTATTCAGCTGTGTGTAGTAGGGGTCTTATTCAGCTGTGTGTAGTAGGGGTCTTATTCAGCTGTGTGTAGTAGGGGTCTTATTCAGCTGTGTGTAGTAGGGGTCCTTATTCAGCTGTGTGTAGTAGGGTCCTTATTCAGCTGTGTGTAGTAGGGGTCTTATTCAGCTGTGTGTAGTAGGGGTCTGTGTGTAGTAGGGGTCCTTATTCAGCTGTGTGTAGTAGGGTCCTTATTCAGCTGTATGTAGTAGGGGTCTTATTCAGCTGTGTGTAGTAGGGGTCTGTGTGTAGTAGGGGTCCTTATTCAGCTGTGTGTAGTAGGGGTCTGTGTGTAGTAGGGGTCCTTATTCAGCTGTGTGTAGTAGGGGTCTGTGTGTAGTAGGGGTCTGTGTGTAGTAGGGGTCCTTATTCAGCTGTGTGTAGTAGGGGTCCTTATTCAGCTGTGTGTAGTAGGGGTCTGTGTGTAGTAGGGGTCTGTGTGTAGTAGGGGTCCTTATTCAGCTGTGTGTAGTAGGGGTCCTTATTCAGCTGTGTGTAGTAGGGGTCTGTGTGTAGTAGGGGTCCTTATTCAGCTGTGTGTAGTAGGGGTCTGTGTGTAGTAGGGGTCTTATTCAGCTGTGTGTAGTAGGGGTCCTTATTCAGCTGTGTGTAGTAGGGTCCTTATTCAGCTGTGTGTAGTAGGGGTCTGTGTGTAGTAGGGGTCCTTATTCAGCTGTGTGTAGTAGGGGTCTGTGTGTAGTAGGGGTCCTTATTCAGCTGTGTGTAGTAGGGGTCTGTGTGTAGTAGGGGTCCTTATTCAGCTGTGTGTAGTAGGGGTCTTATTCAGCTGTGTGTAGTAGGGGTCTGTGTGTAGTAGGGGTCCTTATTCAGCTGTGTGTAGTAGGGGTCTGTGTGTAGTAGGGGTCCTTATTCAGCTGTGTGTAGTAGGGGTCTGTGTGTAGTAGGGTCCTTATTCAGCTGTGTGTAGTAGGGGTCTGTGTGTAGTAGGGTCCTTATTCAGCTGTGTGTAGTAGGGTCCTTATTCAGCTGTGTGTAGTAGGGGTCTGTGTGTAGTAGGGGTCCTTATTCAGCTGTGTGTAGTAGGGGTCTTATTCAGCTGTGTGTAGTAGGGGTCTTATTCAGCTATGTGTAGTAGGGGTCTTATTCAGCTGTGTGTAGTAGGGGTCTTATTCAGCTGTGTGTAGTAGGGGTCCTTATTCAGCTGTGTGTAGTAGGGGTCATTATTCAGCTGTGTGTAGTAGGGGTCTGTGTGTAGTAGGGACCTTATTCAGCTGTGTGTAGTAGGGGTCTTATTCAGCTGTGTGTAGTAGGGGTCTTATTCAGCTGTGTGTAGTAGGGGTCTTATTCAGCTGTGTGTAGTAGGGGTCCTTATTCAGCTGTGTGTAGTAGGGGTCTTATTCAGCTGTGTGTAGTAGGGGTCTGTGTGTAGTAGGGGTCCTTATTCAGCTGTGTGTAGTAGGGGTCCTTATTCAGCTGTGTGTAGTAGGGGTCTTATTCAGCTGTGTGTAGTAGGGGTCTTATTCAGCTGTGTGTAGTAGGGGTCTGTGTGTAGTAGGGTCCTTATTCAGCTGTGTGTAGTAGGGGTCTTATTCAGCTGTGTGTAGTAGGGGTCTGTGTGTAGTAGGGGTCTTATTCAGCTGTGTGTAGTAGGGGTCCTTATTCAGCTGTGTGTAGTAGGGGTCCTTATTCAGCTGTGTGTAGTAGGGGTCTGTGTGTAGTAGGGACCTTATTCAGCTGTGTGTAGTAGGGGTCTTATTCAGCTGTGTGTAGTAGGGGTCTTATTCAGCTGTGTGTAGTAGGGGTCTTATTCAGCTGTGTGTAGTAGGGGTCCTTATTCAGCTGTGTGTAGTAGGGGTCTTATTCAGCTGTGTGTAGTAGGGGTCTGTGTGTAGTAGGGGTCCTTATTCAGCTGTGTGTAGTAGGGGTCCTTATTCAGCTGTGTGTAGTAGGGGTCTTATTCAGCTGTGTGTAGTAGGGTCTTATTCAGCTGTGTGTAGTAGGGGTCTGTGTGTAGTAGGGTCCTTATTCAGCTGTGTGTAGTAGGGGTCTTATTCAGCTGTGTGTAGTAGGGGTCTGTGTGTAGTAGGGGTCTTATTCAGCTGTGTGTAGTAGGGGTCTTATTCAGCTGTGTGTAGTAGGGGTCTTATTCAGCTGTGTGTAGTAGGGGTCTTATTCAGCTGTGTGTAGTAGGGGTCTTATTCAGCTGTGTGTAGTAGGGGTCTGTGTGTAGTAGGGTCCTTATTCAGCTGTGTGTAGTAGGGGTCTTATTCAGCTGTGTGTAGTAGGGGTCTTATTCAGCTGTGTGTAGTAGGGTCCTTATTCAGCTGTGTGTAGTAGGGGTCTGTGTGTAGTAGGGGTCTTATTCAGCTGTGTGTAGTAGGGATCCTTATTCAGCTGTGTGTAGTAGGGGTCCTTATTCAGCTGTGTGTAGTAGGGGTCTGTGTGTAGTAGGGGTCTTATTCAGCTGTGTGTAGTAGGGGTCTTATTCAGCTGTGTGTAGTAGGGTCTTATTCAGCTGTGTGTAGTAGGGGTCTGTGTGTAGTAGGGGTCTTATTCAGCTGTGTGTAGTAGGGGTCTTATTCAGCTGTGTGTAGTAGGGTCTTATTCAGCTGTGTGTAGTAGGGGTCTTATTCAGCTGTGTGTAGTAGGGTCCTTATTCAGCTGTGTGTAGTAGGGGTCTGTGTGTAGTAGGGGTCTTATTCAGCTGTGTGTAGTAGGGATCCTTATTCAGCTGTGTGTAGTAGGGGTCCTTATTCAGCTGTGTGTAGTAGGGGTCTTATTCAGCTGTGTGTAGTAGGGGTCCTTATTCAGCTGTGTGTAGTAGGGGTCCTTATTCAGCTGTGTGTAGTAGGGGTCTTATTCAGCTGTGTGTAGTAGGGGTCCTTATTCAGCTGTGTGTAGTAGGGGTCTTATTCAGCTGTGTGTAGTAGGGGTCCTTATTCAGCTGTGTGTAGTAGGGGTCCTTATTCAGCTGTGTGTAGTAGGGGTCCTTATTCAGCTGTGTGTAGTAGGGGTCCTTATTCAGCTGTGTGTAGTAGGGGTCCTTATTCAGCTGTGTGTAGTAGGGGTCCTTATTCAGCTGTGTGTAGTAGGGGTCTTATTCAGCTGTGTGTAGTAGGGGTCCTTATTCAGCTGTGTGTAGTAGGGGTCTTATTCAGCTGTGTGTAGTAGGGGTCCTTATTCAGCTGTGTGTAGTAGGGGTCCTTATTCAGCTGTGTGTAGTAGGGGTCTGTGTGTAGTAGGGGTCCTTATTCAGCTGTGTGTAGTAGGGGTCTGTGTGTAGTAGGGGTCTTATTCAGCTGTGTGTAGTAGGGATCCTTATTCAGCTGTGTGTAGTAGGGGTCCTTATTCAGCTGTGTGTAGTAGGGGTCTGTGTGTAGTAGGGTCTTATTCAGCTGTGTGTAGTAGGGGTCCTTATTCAGCTGTGTGTAGTAGGGGTCTGTATGTAGTAGGGGTCTTATTCAGCTGTGTGTAGTAGGGGTCTTATTCAGCTGTGTGTAGTAGGGGTCCTTATTCAGCTGTGTGTAGTAGGGGTCTTATTTAGCTGTGTGTAGTAGGGGTCTTATTCAGCTGTGTGTAGTAGGGGTCTGTGTGTAGTAGGGGTCCTTATTCAGCTGTGTGTAGTAGGGGTCTTATTCAGCTGTGTGTAGTAGGGGTCTGTGTGTAGTAGGGGTCTGTGTGTAGTAGGGGTCTTATTCAGCTGTGTGTAGTAGGGGTCTGTGTGTAGTAGGGGTCTGTGTGTAGTAGGGGTCTGTGTGTAGTAGGGGTCCTTATTCAGCTGTGTGTAGTAGGGGTCTGTGTGTAGTAGGGGTCCTTATTCAGCTGTGTGTAGTAGGGGTCTTATTCAGCTGTGTGTAGTAGGGGTCCTTATTCAGCTGTGTGTAGTAGGGGTCCTTATTCAGCTGTGTGTAGTAGGGGTCTTATTCAGCTGTGTGTAGTAGGGGTCTTATTCAGCTGTGTGTAGTAGGGGTCTTATTCAGCTGTGTGTAGTAGGGGTCTTATTCAGCTGTGTGTAGTAGGGGTCTTATTCAGCTGTGTGTAGTAGGGGTCTTATTCAGCTGTGTGTAGTAGGGGTCTGTGTGTAGTAGGGGTCTTATTCAGCTGTGTGTAGTAGGGGTCTTATTCAGCTGTGTGTAGTAGGGGTCTTATTCAGCTGTGTGTAGTAGGGGTCTGTGTGTAGTAGGGGTCCTTATTCAGCTGTGTGTAGTAGGGATCCTTATTCAGCTGTGTGTAGTAGGGGTCTTATTCAGCTGTGTGTAGTAGGGGTCTGTGTGTAGTAGGGGTCTGTGTGTAGTAGGGGTCCTTATTCAGCTGTGTGTAGTAGGGGTCTTATTCAGCTGTGTGTAGTAGGGGTCTGTGTGTAGTAGGATCCTTATTCAGCTGTGTGTAGTAGGGGTCTTATTCAGCTGTGTGTAGTAGGGGTCTGTGTGTAGTAGGATCCTTATTCAGCTGTGTGTAGTAGGGGTCTTATTCAGCTGTGTGTAGTAGGGTCCTTATTCAGCTGTGTGTAGTAGGGGTCTGTGTGTAGTAGGGGTCTGTGTGTAGTAGGGGTCTGTGTGTAGTAGGGGTCTGTGTGTAGTAGGGGTCTGTGTGTAGTAGGGGTCTGTGTGTAGTAGGGGTCTTATTCAGCTGTGTGTAGTAGGGGTCTTATTCAGCTGTGTGTAGTAGGGGTCTTATTCAGCTGTGTGTAGTAGGGGTCCTTATTCAGCTGTGTGTAGTAGGGGTCTTATTCAGCTGTGTGTAGTAGGGGTCTGTGTGTAGTAGGGGTCTGTGTGTAGTAGGGGTCTTATTCAGCTGTGTGAAGTAGGGGTCCTTATTCAGCTGTGTGTAGTAGGGGTCTTATTCAGCTGTGTGTAGTAGGGGTCTTATTCAGCTGTATGTAGTAGGGGTCTTATTCAGCTGTGTGTAGTAGGGGTCCTTATTCAGCTGTGTGTAGTAGGGGTCCTTATTCAGCTGTGTGTAGTAGGGGTCTGTGTGTAGTAGGGTCCTTATTCAGCTGTGTGTAGTAGGGGTCTGTGTGTAGTAGGGGTCTGTGTGTAGTAGGGGTCTGTGTGTAGTAGGGGTCTGTGTGTAGTAGGGGTCTGTGTGTAGTAGGGGTCTGTGTGTAGTAGGGGTCTTATTCAGCTGTGTGTAGTAGGGGTCTTATTCAGCTGTGTGTAGTAGGGGTCTTATTCAGCTGTGTGTAGTAGGGGTCCTTATTCAGCTGTGTGTAGTAGGGGTCTTATTCAGCTGTGTGTAGTAGGGGTCTTATTCAGCTGTGTGTAGTAGGGGTCTTATTCAGCTGTGTGTAGTAGGGGTCTTATTCAGCTGTGTGTAGTAGGGGTCTTATTCAGCTGTGTGTAGTAGGGGTCTGTGTGTAGTAGGGGTCCTTATTCAGCTGTGTGTAGTAGGGGTCCTTATTCAGCTGTGTGTAGTAGGGGTCTTATTCAGCTGTGTGTAGTAGGGGTCTTATTCAGCTGTGTGTAGTAGGGGTCTGTGTGTAGTAGGGTCTTATTCAGCTGTGTGTAGTAGGGGTCTTATTCAGCTGTGTGTAGTAGGGTCCTTATTCAGCTGTGTGTAGTAGGGGTCTTATTCAGCTGTGTGTAGTAGGGGTCCTTATTCAGCTGTGTGTAGTAGGGGTCTTATTCAGCTGTGTGTAGTAGGGGTCTTATTCAGCTGTGTGTAGTAGGGGTCTTATTCAGCTGTGTGTAGTAGGGGTCTTATTCAGCTGTGTGTAGTAGGGGTCTTATTCAGCTGTGTGTAGTAGGGGTCTGTGTGTAGTAGGGGTCCTTATTCAGCTGTGTGTAGTAGGGGTCCTTATTCAGCTGTGTGTAGTAGGGGTCTTATTCAGCTGTGTGTAGTAGGGGTCTTATTCAGCTGTGTGTAGTAGGGGTCTGTGTGTAGTAGGGTCTTATTCAGCTGTGTGTAGTAGGGGTCTTATTCAGCTGTGTGTAGTAGGGTCCTTATTCAGCTGTGTGTAGTAGGGGTCTTTTTCAGCTGTGTGTAGTAGGGGTCTGTGTGTAGTAGGGGTCTTATTCAGCTGTGTGTAGTAGGGGTCTTATTCAGCTGTGTGTAGTAGGGGTCTGTGTGTAGTAGGGGTCTTATTCAGCTGTGTGTAGTAGGGGTCTTATTCAGCTGTGTGTAGTAGGGGTCCTTATTCAGCTGTGTGTAGTAGGGGTCTTATTCAGCTGTGTGTAGTAGGGGTCTTATTCAGCTGTGTGTAGTAGGGGTCTTATTCAGCTGTGTGTAGTAGGGGTCCTTATTCAGCTGTGTGTAGTAGGGGTCTTATTCAGCTGTGTGTAGTAGGGTCTTATTCAGCTGTGTGTAGTAGGGGTCTTATTCAGCTGTGTGTAGTAGGGGTCTTATTCAGCTGTGTGTAGTAGGGTCCTTATTCAGCTGTGTGTAGTAGGGGTCTTATTCAGCTGTGTGTAGTAGGGGTCTTATTCAGCTGTGTGTAGTAGGGGTCCTTATTCAGCTGTGTGTAGTAGGGGTCTTATTCAGCTGTGTGTAGTAGGGGTCTTATTCAGCTGTGTGTAGTAGGGGTCCTTATTCAGCTGTGTGTAGTAGGGGTCTTATTCAGCTGTGTGTTGTAGGGGTCTTATTCAGCTGTGTGTAGTAGGGGTCTTATTCAGCTGTGTGTAGTAGGGGTCTTATTCAGCTGTGTGTAGTAGGGGTCCTTATTCAGCTGTGTGTAGTAGGGGTCTTATTCAGCTGTGTGTAGTAGGGGTCTGTGTGTAGTAGGGGTCTTATTCAGCTGTGTGTAGTAGGGGTCTTATTCAGCTGTGTGTAGTAGGGGTCTGTGTGTAGTAGGGGTCTTATTCAGCTGTGTGTAGTAGGGGTCTTATTCAGCTGTGTGTAGTAGGGGTCTGTGTGTAGTAGGGTCTTATTCAGCTGTGTGTAGTAGGGGTCTGTGTGTAGTAGGGGTCTTATTCAGCTGTGTGTAGTAGGGTCTTATTCAGCTGTGTGTAGTAGGGGTCCTTATTCAGCTGTGTGTAGTAGGGGTCTTATTCAGCTGTGTGTAGTAGGGGTCCTTATTCAGCTGTGTGTAGTAGGGGTCTTATTCAGCTGTGTGTAGTAGGGGTCCTTATTCAGCTGTGTGTAGTAGGGGTCCTTATTCAGCTGTGTGTAGTAGGGGTCCTTATTCAGCTGTGTGTAGTAGGGGTCTTATTCAGCTGTGTGTTGTAGGGGTCTTATTCAGCTGTGTGTAGTAGGGGTCTTATTCAGCTGTGTGTAGTAGGGGTCTTATTCAGCTGTGTGTAGTAGGGGTCCTTATTCAGCTGTGTGTAGTAGGGGTCTTATTCAGCTGTGTGTAGTAGGGGTCTGTGTGTAGTAGGGGTCTTATTCAGCTGTGTGTAGTAGGGGTCTTATTCAGCTGTGTGTAGTAGGGGTCTGTGTGTAGTAGGGGTCTTATTCAGCTGTGTGTAGTAGGGGTCTTATTCAGCTGTGTGTAGTAGGGGTCTGTGTGTAGTAGGGTCTTATTCAGCTGTGTGTAGTAGGGGTCTGTGTGTAGTAGGGTCTTATTCAGCTGTGTGTAGTAGGGTCTTATTCAGCTGTGTGTAGTAGGGGTCCTTATTCAGCTGTGTGTAGTAGGGGTCTTATTCAGCTGTGTGTAGTAGGGGTCCTTATTCAGCTGTGTGTAGTAGGGGTCTTATTCAGCTGTGTGTAGTAGGGGTCCTTATTCAGCTGTGTGTAGTAGGGGTCCTTATTCAGCTGTGTGTAGTAGGGGTCTTATTCAGCTGTGTGTAGTAGGGGTCTTATTCAGCTGTGTGTAGTAGGGTCCTTATTCAGCTGTGTGTAGTAGGGGTCTGTGTGTAGTAGGGGTCTGTGTGTAGTAGGGGTCTTATTCAGCTGTGTGTAGTAGGGGTCTTATTCAGCTGTGTGTAGTAGGGGTCTTATTCAGCTGTGTGTAGTAGGGGTCTTATTCAGCTGTGTGTAGTAGGGGTCCTTATTCAGCTGTGTGTAGTAGGGGTCTTATTCAGCTGTGTGTAGTAGGGGTCTTATTCAGCTGTGTGTAGTAGGGGTCCTTATTCAGCTGTGTGTAGTAGGGGTCTTATTCAGCTGTGTGTAGTAGGGGTCCTTATTCAGCTGTGTGTAGTAGGGGTCTTATTCAGCTGTATGTAGTAGGGGTCTTATTCAGCTGTGTGTAGTAGGGGTCTTATTCAGCTGTGTGTAGTAGGGGTCCTTATTCAGCTGTGTGTAGTAGGGGTCTTATTCAGCTGTGTGTAGTAGGGTCTTATTCAGCTGTGTGTAGTAGGGGTCCTTATTCAGCTGTGTGTAGTAGGGGTCTTATTCAGCTGTGTGTAGTAGGGGTCCTTATTCAGCTGTGTGTAGTAGGGGTCTGTGTGTAGTAGGGGTCTTATTCAGCTGTGTGTAGTAGGGGTCCTTATTCAGCTGTGTGTAGTAGGGGTCCTTATTCAGCTGTATGTAGTAGGGGTCTTATTCAGCTGTGTGTAGTAGGGGTCTGTGTGTAGTAGGGGTCTTATTCAGCTGTGTGTAGTAGGGGTCCTTATTCAGCTGTATGTAGTAGGGGTCTTATTCAGCTGTGTGTAGTAGGGTCTTATTCAGCTGTGTGTAGTAGGGGTCTTATTCAGCTGTGTGTAGTAGGGGTCTTATTCAGCTGTGTGTAGTAGGGGTCTTATTCAGCTGTGTGTAGTAGGGGTCTTATTCAGCTGTGTGTAGTAGGGGTCTTATTCAGCTGTGTGTAGTAGGGGTCTTATTCAGCTGTGTGTAGTAGGGGTCTTATTCAGCTGTGTGTAGTAGGGGTCCTTATTCAGCTGTGTGTAGTAGGGGTCTTATTCAGCTGTGTGTAGTAGGGGTCTTATTCAGCTGTGTGTAGTAGGGGTCTTATTCAGCTGTGTGTAGTAGGGGTCTGTGTGTAGTAGGGTCTTATTCAGCTGTGTGTAGTAGGGGTCCTTATTCAGCTGTGTGTAGTAGGGGTCTTATTCAGCTGTGTGTAGTAGGGGTCCTTATTCAGCTGTGTGTAGTAGGGGTCTTATTCAGCTGTGTGTAGTAGGGGTCTTATTCAGCTGTGTGTAGTAGGGTCTTATTCAGCTGTGTGTAGTAGGGGTCCTTATTCAGCTGTGTGTAGTAGGGGTCTGTGTGTAGTAGGGTCTTATTCAGCTGTGTGTAGTAGGGGTCTTATTCAGCTGTGTGTAGTAGGGGTCCTTATTCAGCTGTGTGTAGTAGGGGTCTGTGTGTAGTAGGGTCCTTATTCAGCTGTGTGTAGTAGGGGTCTTATTCAGCTGTGTGTAGTAGGGTCCTTATTCAGCTGTGTGTAGTAGGGGTCTTATTCAGCTGTGTGTAGTAGGGGTCTGTGTGTAGTAGGGGTCTTATTCAGCTGTGTGTAGTAGGGGTCTTATTCAGCTGTGTGTAGTAGGGGTCTTATTCAGCTGTGTGTAGTAGGGGTCTGTGTGTAGTAGGGGTCTTATTCAGCTGTGTGTAGTAGGGGTCTTATTCAGCTGTGTGTAGTAGGGGTCTTATTCAGCTGTATGTAGTAGGGGTCTGTGTGTAGTAGGGGTCTGTGTGTAGTAGGGGTCTGTGTGTAGTAGGGGTCCTTATTCAGCTGTGTGTAGTAGGGGTCTTATTCAGCTGTGTGTAGTAGGGGTCTGTGTGTAGTAGGGGTCTTATTCAGCTGTGTGTAGTAGGGGTCTGTGTGTAGTAGGGGTCTGTGTGTAGTAGGGGTCCTTATTCAGCTGTGTGTAGTAGGGGTCTTATTCAGCTGTGTGTAGTAGGGGTCTGTGTGTAGTAGGGGTCTTATTCAGCTGTGTGTAGTAGGGGTCTTATTCAGCTGTGTGTAGTAGGGGTCTTATTCAGCTGTGTGTAGTAGGGGTCTTATTCAGCTGTGTGTAGTAGGGGTCTTATTCAGCTGTGTGTAGTAGGGGTCCTTATTCAGCTGTGTGTAGTAGGGGTCTTATTCAGCTGTGTGTAGTAGGGGTCTTATTCAGCTGTGTGTAGTAGGGGTCTGTGTGTAGTAGGGTCCTTATTCAGCTGTGTGTAGTAGGGGTCTTATTCAGCTGTGTGTAGTAGGGGTCTTATTCAGCTGTGTGTAGTAGGGGTCCTTATTCAGCTGTGTGTAGTAGGGGTCTTATTCAGCTGTGTGTAGTAGGGGTCTTATTCAGCTGTGTGTAGTAGGGTCTTATTCAGCTGTGTGTAGTAGGGGTCTTATTCAGCTGTGTGTAGTAGGGGTCTTATTCAGCTGTGTGTAGTAGGGGTCTGTGTGTAGTAGGGTCTTATTCAGCTGTGTGTAGTAGGGGTCCTTATTCAGCTGTGTGTAGTAGGGGTCTTATTCAGCTGTGTGTAGTAGGGGTCCTTATTCAGCTGTGTGTAGTAGGGGTCTTATTCAGCTGTGTGTAGTAGGGGTCTTATTCAGCTGTGTGTAGTAGGGTCTTATTCAGCTGTGTGTAGTAGGGGTCCTTATTCAGCTGTGTGTAGTAGGGGTCTTATTCAGCTGTGTGTAGTAGGGGTCCTTATTCAGCTGTGTGTAGTAGGGGTCCTTATTCAGCTGTGTGTAGTAGGGGTCTTATTCAGCTGTGTGTAGTAGGGGTCTTTGTGTAGTAGGGGTCCTTATTCAGCTGTGTGTAGTAGGGGTCCTTATTCAGCTGTGTGTAGTAGGGGTCTTATTCAGCTGTGTGTAGTAGGGGTCTGTGTGTAGTAGGGTCTTATTCAGCTGTGTGTAGTAGGGGTCTTATTCAGCTGTGTGTAGTAGGGTTCTGTGTGTAGTAGGGGTCTTATTCAGCTGTGTGTAGTAGGGGTCTTATTCAGCTGTGTGTAGTAGGGGTCTTATTCAGCTGTGTGTAGTAGGGGTCCTTATTCAGCTGTGTGTAGTAGGGGTCTTATTCAGCTGTGTGTAGTAGGGGTCTTATTCAGCTGTGTGTAGTAGGGTCTTATTCAGCTGTGTGTAGTAGGGGTCTTATTCAGCTGTGTGTAGTAGGGGTCTTATTCAGCTGTGTGTAGTAGGGGTCTGTGTGTAGTAGGGTCTTATTCAGCTGTGTGTAGTAGGGGTCCTTATTCAGCTGTGTGTAGTAGGGGTCTTATTCAGCTGTGTGTAGTAGGGGTCCTTATTCAGCTGTGTGTAGTAGGGGTCTTATTCAGCTGTGTGTAGTAGGGGTCTTATTCAGCTGTGTGTAGTAGGGTCTTATTCAGCTGTGTGTAGTAGGGGTCCTTATTCAGCTGTGTGTAGTAGGGGTCTTATTCAGCTGTGTGTAGTAGGGGTCCTTATTCAGCTGTGTGTAGTAGGGGTCCTTATTCAGCTGTGTGTAGTAGGGGTCTTATTCAGCTGTGTGTAGTAGGGGTCTGTGTGTAGTAGGGGTCCTTATTCAGCTGTGTGTAGTAGGGGTCCTTATTCAGCTGTGTGTAGTAGGGGTCTTATTCAGCTGTGTGTAGTAGGGGTCTGTGTGTAGTAGGGTCTTATTCAGCTGTGTGTAGTAGGGGTCTTATTCAGCTGTGTGTAGTAGGGGTCTGTGTGTAGTAGGGGTCTTATTCAGCTGTGTGTAGTAGGGGTCTTATTCAGCTGTGTGTAGTAGGGTCTTATTCAGCTGTGTGTAGTAGGGGTCTTATTCAGCTGTGTGTAGTAGGGGTCTTATTCAGCTGTGTGTAGTAGGGGTCCTTATTCAGCTGTGTGTAGTAGGGGTCCTTATTCAGCTGTGTGTAGTAGGGGTCTTATTCAGCTGTGTGTAGTAGGGGTCCTTATTCAGCTGTGTGTAGTAGGGGTCCTTATTCAGCTGTGTGTAGTAGGGGTCTTATTCAGCTGTGTGTAGTAGGGGTCTTATTCAGCTGTGTGTAGTAGGGGTCTTATTCAGCTGTGTGTAGTAGGGGTCCTTATTCAGCTGTGTGTAGTAGGGGTCCTTATTCAGCTGTGTGTAGTAGGGTTCTTATTCAGCTGTGTGTAGTAGGGGTCTTATTCAGCTGTGTGTAGTAGGGGTCTTATTCAGCTGTGTGTAGTAGGGGTCTTATTCAGCTGTGTGTAGTAGGGGTCTTATTCAGCTGTGTGTAGTAGGGGTCTTATTCAGCTGTGTGTAGTAGGGTCTTATTCAGCTGTGTGTAGTAGGGGTCTTATTCAGCTGTGTGTAGTAGGGGTCTTATTCAGCTGTGTGTAGTAGGGGTCTGTGTGTAGTAGGGGTCTTATTCAGCTGTGTGTAGTAGGGGTCTGTGTGTAGTAGGGGTCCTTATTCAGCTGTGTGTAGTAGGGGTCTGTGTGTAGTAGGGGTCTTATTCAGCTGTGTGTAGTAGGGGTCTGTGTGTAGTAGGGGTCCTTATTCAGCTGTGTGTAGTAGGGGTCTGTGTGTAGTAGGGGTCTTATTCAGCTGTGTGTAGTAGGGGTCTGTGTGTAGTAGGGGTCTTATTCAGCTGTGTGTAGTAGGGGTCTGTGTGTAGTAGGGGTCTTATTCAGCTGTGTGTAGTAGGGGTCTGTGTGTAGTAGGGGTCTGTGTGTAGTAGGGGTCTTATTCAGCTGTGTGTAGTAGGGGTCTGTGTGTAGTAGGGGTCTGTGTGTAGTAGGGGTCTGTGTGTAGTAGGGGTCTTATTCAGCTGTGTGTAGTAGGGGTCTGTGTGTAGTAGGGTCTTATTCAGCTGTGTGTAGTAGGGGTCCTTATTCAGCTGTGTGTAGTAGGGGTCTGTGTGTAGTAGGGGTCCTTATTCAGCTGTGTGTAGTAGGGGTCTGTGTGTAGTAGGGGTCCTTATTCAGCTGTGTTTAGTAGGGTCTTATTCAGCTGTGTGTAGTAGGGGTCCAGTCTCTTTCTGTTCTGCATCAATGGTGGGGGTCCTGGCTCGCCTCTCGCAGGGTGTCGTAGGTTTGCAGCCCAAATGTCAACCTATCCCCTTACGAGTGCACTTCTTGTCCCTGGACAAAAGTAGTGCACTCTGAAGGGAATCGGGATCCGTTTGGGCCGTGGCCTACATTCTGTGCAGACGTATCCTGGTAACAGAGGTAGACGGGTCAACAACACAGGACTGGATGATGTATTTAATGGAACACAGACACCATTAGAGTCTGACAGGAAGCCTGGTGGGTAGATATCACCTTCTGGACGTTATGCAGCCCTACACACACACACACACACACACACACACACACACACACACACCATACCACCACATACCACACAACACACACACACCACATACCACACACCATACACACACACACACACACACCACACACACACACACACACACACACACACACACACACACAACACACACACACCAAACACCACCACATACCACACAACACCACATACCACATACCACATTCACACACACACCACATACCACCACATACCACACACACACACCACACAACACAGACACACCACACAACACCACATACCACACAACACCACAAACCACATACCACATTCACACACACACACACACACACACACACACACACACACACACACACACACACACACACACACACACACACCACACACACACACACACACACCCACACACCACACAACACCACATACCACATTCACACACACCACACACACACACACACACACACACACACACACACACCACATTCACACACAACACACACACACACCACACACACACACACACCACAAACCACATTCACACACACACACACACACACACACCACACACCACATTCACACACACACCACACACACACCACACACTAACCCTTTACCCTAAACCTGACTCTTACCCTAAACCTGACTCTTACCCTAAACCTGACTCTTACCCTAAACCTGACTCTTACCCTAAACCTGACGCTTACCCTAAACCAGACTCTTACCCTAAACCTGACTCTTACCCTAAACCTGACTCTTACCCTAAACCTGACTCTTACCCTAAACCAGACTCTTACCCTAAACCAGACTCTTACCCTAAACCAGACTCTTACCCTAAACCTGACTCTTACCCTAAACCAGACTCTTACCCTAAACCAGACTCTTACCCTAAACCTGACTCTTACCCTAAACCTGACTCTTACCCTAAACCTGACTCTTACCCTAAACCTGACTCTTACCCTAAACCTGACACTTACCCTAAACCAGACTCTTACCCTAAACCTGACTCTTACCCTAAACCTGACTCTTACCCTAAACCAGACTCTTACCCTATACCTCTAAGTTTAAAGGAGTGTTTGTCCTCATGGGGATGTGGTGTATTTTGCAGGTTTTCCTACTTACAAAGCATGTCGAGGTCTGTAATTTTTATCACAGGTACACTTCAACTGTGAGAGACGGAATCTAAAACAAAAATCCAGAAAATCACATATGATTTTTAAGTAATTAATTAGCATTTTATTTCATGGTATAAGTATTTGATACATCAGAAAAGCAGAACTTAATATTTGGTACAGAAACCTTTGTTTGCAATTACAGAGATCATACATTTCCTGTAGTTCTTGACCAGGTTTACCACCACACAGGTCCATTATACTATCAGACAGACAGACAGACAGATATACTGCTGTCTACCTCCACACAGGTCCATTATACTATCAGACAGACAGATATACTGCTGTCTACCACCACACAGGTCCATTATACTATCAGACAGACAGACAGACAGATATACTGCTGTCTACCTCCACACAGGTCCATTATACTATCAGACAGACAGATATACTGCTGTCTACCTCCACACAGGTCCATTATACTATCAGACAGACAGACAGACAGATATACTGCTGTCTACCTCCACACAGGTCCATTATACTATCAGTCAGACAGACAGACAGATATACTGCTGTCTACCACCACACAGGTCCATTATACTATCAGACAGACAGACAGACAGATATACTGCTGTCTACCTCCACACAGGTCCATTATACTATCAGACAGACAGATATACTGCTGTCTACCACCACACAGGTCCATTATACTATCAGACAGACAGACAGACAGATATACTGCTGTCTACCTCCACACAGGTCCATTATACTATCAGACAGACAGATATACTGCTGTCTACCTCCACACAGGTCCATTATACTATCAGACAGACAGACATACTGCTGTCTACCTCCACACAGGTCCATTATAATATCAGACAGACAGATATACTGCTGTCTACCACCACACAGGTCCATTATACTATCAGACAGACAGATATACTGCTGTCTACCTCCACACAGGTCCATTATACTATCAGACAGACAGATATACTGCTGTCTACCTCCACACAGGTCCATTATACTATCAGACAGACAGATATACTGCTGTCTACCACCACACAGGTCCATTATACTATCAGACAGACAGATATACTGCTGTCTACCTCCACACAGGTCCATTATACTATCAGACAGACAGATATACTGCTGTCTACCACCACACAGGTCCATTATACTATCAGACAGACAGATATACTGCTGTCTACCACCACACAGGTCCATTATACTATCAGACAGACAGATATACTGCTGTCTACCACCACACAGGTCCATTATACTATCAGACAGACAGATATACTGCTGTCTACCTCCACACAGGTCCATTATACTATCAGACAGACAGACAGACAGACAGATATACTGCTGTCTACCACCACACAGGTCCATTATACTATCAGACAGACAGACAGATATACTGCTGTCTACCTCCACACAGGTCCATTATACTATCAGACAGACAGACAGATATACTGCTGTCTACCTCCACACAGGTCCATTATACTATCAGACAGACATATATACTGCTGTCTACCACCACACAGGTCCATTATACTATCAGACAGACAGATATACTGCTGTCTACCACCACACAGGTCCATTATACTATCAGACAGACAGATATACTGCTGTCTACCACCACACAGGTCCATTATACTATCAGACAGACAGATATACTGCTGTCTACCTCCACACAGGTCCATTATACTATCAGACAGACAGACATACTGCTGTCTACCACCACACAGGTCCATTATACTATCAGACAGACAGATATACTGCTGTCTACCACCACACAGGTCCATTATACTATCAGACAGACAGATATACTGCTGTCTACCACCACACAGGTCCATTATACTATCAGACAGACAGATATACTGCTGTCTACCTCCACACAGGTCCATTATACTATCAGACAGACAGACAGACAGATATACTGCTGTCTACCACCACACAGGTCCATTATACTATCAGACAGACAGACAGATATACTGCTGTCTACCTCCACACAGGTCCATTATACTATCAGACAGACAGATATACTGCTGCTTCCTCCTCCTCCAACCTTGTCCTCTCTTCCTCCTCTCTTCCTCCTCCTCCTCCAACCTTGTCCTCTCTTCCTCCTCTCTTCCTCCTCCTCCTCCAACCTAGTCCTCTCGTCCTCCTCTCTTCTTCCTCCTTCTCCTCCAACCTAGTCCTCTCGTCCTCCTCTCTTCTTCCTCCTCCTCCTCCAACCTAGTCCTCTCGTCCTCCTCTCTTCCTCCTCCTCCAACCTAGTCCTCTCGTCCTCCTCTCTTCTTCCTCCTCCTCCTCCAACCTAGTCCTCTCGTCCTCCTCTCCTCCTCCTCTCCTCCTCCTCCTCCTCTCATCCTCTTCTCTTCCTCCTCTCCTCCTCCTCTCCTCCTCCTCCTCTCATCATCTTCTCTTCCTCCTCTCATCCTCTTCTCCTCCTCCTCCTCCTCTCTTCCTCCTCCTCCTCCTCTCCTCCTCTCATCCTCCTCCTCCTCCTCTCATCCTCTTCCTCCTCTCATCCTCCTTCTCCTCCTCTCTTCCTCCTCTCATCCTCCTCCTCCTCCTCTCATCGTCCTCTCTTCCTCCTCTCTACCTCCTCTCCTCCTCCTCCTCTCATCGTCCTCTCTTCCTCCTCTCTACCTCCTCTCCTCCTCCTCCTCCTCTCCTCTTCTCATCCTCCTCCTCCTCTCTTCCTCCTCCTCCTCTCTTCCTCCTATCTTCCTCCTCTTTCCCCCCTTTTCCTCCTCCTTCATCTCCTCTTCCTGGTGCTTCACAACACCCCTCATCCTCATCCTCCTTCTCCTCCTCTCCTCCTCCTCTCATCCTCCTCCTCTCCTCATCCTCCTCCTCTCCTCCTCCCCTCCTCCTCCTCCTCTCTTCCTCATCCTCCTCTCCTCCTCTCATCCGCCCCCTCTTCCTCGTTCTCGCGTGTTAATTAAATGTTGTTGTGGCAGAGAGGTCGTTTGCGTCCCAAAAGGCATCCTATGGGCCGTGGTAATAAGAAGTGCGGTATAGGGAATAGAGCACCATTTGGGAAGCTGCCCATCCAGACTTGAATCCTGCTGAATGAGCCAGACAGTAGATGAGCCTCCAGCTGGATAGACTCTACATGCAATAATCAGGTATCACAGCAACGACCCTCAGCTCCACGGTTAGCTTCACAAACTCATTTCATGGCACATTCTCCTCCCGTCTGACTGTAGATCCCAAATGACACCCTATTCCCTACATAGTGCACTACTTTAGACCAAATGGCACCCTATTCCCTACATAGTGCACTACTTTAGACCAAATGGCACCCTATTCCCTACATAGTGCACTACTTTAGACCAAATGGCACCCTATTCCCTACATAGTGCACTACTTTAGACCAAATGGCACCCTATTCCCTACATAGTGCACTACTATCATAACGTTATACAACCACCCTGGTCTGGTCTGTCAGAATCATAACGTTATACTACCACCCTGGTCTGTCAGAATCATAACGTTATACTACCACCCTGGTCTGGTCTGTCAGAATCATAACGTTATACTACCACCCTGGTCTGTCAGAATCATAACGTTATACTACCACCCTGGTCTGTCAGAATCATAACGTTATACTACCACCCTGGTCTGGTCTGTCAGAATCATAACGTTATACGACCACCCTGGTCTGGTCTGTCAGAATCATAATGTTAGACTACCACCCTGGTCTGTCAGAATCGTAACGTTATACGACCACCCTGGTCTGGTCTGTCAGAATCATAACGTTATACGACCACCCTGGTCTGGTATGTCATAATCATAACGTTATACTACCACCCTGGTCTGTCAGAATCATAACGTTATACTACCACCCTGGTCTGTCAGAATCATAACGTTATACTACCACCCTGGTCTGGTCTGTCAGAATCATAACGTTATACTACCACCCTGGTCTGGTCTGTCAGAATCATAACGTTATACGACCACCCTGGTCTGTCAGAATCATAACGTTATACTACCACCCTGGTCTGGTCTGTCAGAATCATAACGTTATACGACCACCCGGGTCTGTCAGAATCATAACGTTATACGACCACCCTGGTCTGTCAGAATCATAACGTTATACTACCACCCTGGTCTGGTCTGTCAGAATCATAACGTTATACGACCACCCGGGTCTGTCAGAATCATAACGTTATACGACCACCCTGGTCTGTCAGAATCATAACGTTATACGACCACCCTGGTCTGGTCTGTCAGAATCATAACGTTATACTACCACTCTGGTCTGGTCTGTCAGAATCATAACGTTATACTACCACCCTGGTCTGTCAGAATCATAACGTTATACGACCACCCTGGTCTGTCAGAATCATAACGTTATACTACCACCCTGGTCTGGTCTGTCAGAATCATAACGTTATACTACCACCCTGGTCTGGTCTGTCAGAATCATAACGTTATACGACCACCCTGGTCTGGTCTGTCAGAATCATAACCTTATACTACCAACCTGGTCTGTCAGAATCACAACGTTATACTACCACCCTGGTCTGTCAGAATCATAACGTTATACTACCACCCTGGTCTGTCAGAATCATAACGTTATACGACCACCCTGGTCTGGTCTGTCAGAATCATAACTTTATACGACCACCCTGGTCTGTCAGAATCATAACGTTATACGACCACCCTGGTCTGTCAGAATCATAACGTTATATGACCACCCTGGTCTGGTCTGTCAGAATCATAACGTTATACGACCACCCAACCCTGTGTCAGATCCTTTTCATGTAGTCAGATATATCCTTGCTGTCCCCAGTCCACCTGACTGTGCTGCTGCTCCAGTTTCAACTATTCTGCCTTATTATTATTCGACCATGCTGGTCATTTATGAACATTTGAACATCTTGACCATGTTTTGTTATAATCTCCACCCGGCACAGCCAGAAGAGGACTGGCCACCCCACATAGCCTGGTTCCTCTCTAGGTTTCTTCCTAGGTTTTGGCCTTTCTAGGGAGTTTTTCCTAGCCACCGTGCTTCTACACCTGCATTGCTTGCTGTTTGGGGTTTTAGGCTGGGTTTCTGTACAGCACTTTGAGATATCAGCTGATGTACGAAGGGCTATATAAATACATTTGATTTGATTTGATTTGATTAGTCGTGTGTACTACAAAGACACGACGGTTTGAACCAAAAAATCTCAAGTTTGGGCTCATCAGACCAAAGGACAGGTTTCCACCGGTCTAATGTCCACTGCTCGTGTTTCTTGGCCCAAGCAAGTCTCTTCTTCTTATTGGTGTCTTTTAGTAGTGGTTTCTTTACAGCAATTTGACCATGAAGGTCTGATTCACGCAGTCTCCTGTGAACAGTTGATGTTGAGATGTCTGTTACTTGAACTCTGTGAAGCATTTATGTGGGCTGCAATTTCTGAGGCTGGTAACTCTAATGAACTTATCCTCTGCAGCAGAGGGAACTCTGGGTCTTCCTTTCCTGTGGCGGTCCTCATGAGAGCCAGTTTCATCATAGCGCAAGATGTTTTGCAACTGCACTTGAAGAAACTTTTAAAGTTCTTGAAATTTTCCGTATTGACTGACCTTCATGTCTTATAGTAATGATGGACTGACCTTCATGTCTTATAGTAATGATGGACTGACCATCACGTCTTATAGTAATGATGGACTGACCTTCATGTCTTATAGTAATGATGGACTGACCTTCATGTCTTATAGTAATGATGGACTGACCTTCATGTCTTATAGTAATGATGGACTGACCTTCATGTCTTATAGTAATGATGGACTGACCTTCATGTCTTATAGTAATGATGGACTGACCTTCATGTCTTATAGTAATGATGGACTGACCTTCATGTCTTATAGTAATGATGGACTGACCTTCATGTCTTATAGTAATGATGGACTGACCTTCATGTCTTATAGTAATGATGGACTGACCTTCATGTCTTATAGTAATGATGGACTGACCTTCATGTCTTATAGTAATGATGGACTGACCTTCATGTCTTATAGTAATGATGGACTGACCTTCATGTCTTATAGTAATGATGGACTGACCTTCATGTCTTATAGTAATGATGGACTGACCTTCATGTCTTATAGTAATGATGGACTGACCTTCATGTCTTATAGTAATGATGGACTGACCTTCATGTCTTATAGTAATGATGGACTGTCATTCATGTCTTAAAGTAATGATGGACTGACCTTCATGTCTTATAGTAATGATGGACTGACCTTCATGTCTTATAGTAATGATGGACTGTCATTCATGTCTTAAAGTAATGATGGACTGACCTTCATGTCTTAAAGTAATGATGGACTGACCTTCATGTCTTAAAGTAATGATGGACTGACCTTCATGTCTTAAAGTAATGATGGACTGACCTTCATGTCTTAAAGTAATGATGGACTGACCTTCATGTCTTATAGTAATGATGGACTGACCTTCATGTCTTATAGTAATGATGGACTGACCTTCATGTCTTATAGTAATGATGGACTGACCTTCATGTCTTATAGTAATGATGGACTGACCTTCATGTCTTATAGTAATGATGGACTGACCTTCATGTCTTATAGTAATGATGGACTGACCTTCATGTCTTATAGTAATGATGGACTGACCATCATGTCTTATAGTAATGATGGACTGACCTTCATGTCTTATAGTAATGATGGACTGACCTTCATGTCTTATAGTAATGATGGACTGACCTTCATGTCTTATAGTAATGATGGACTGACCTTCATGTCTTATAGTAATGATGGACTGACCTTCATGTCTTATAGTAATGATGGACTGACCTTCATGTCTTATAGTAATGATGGACTGACCTTCATGTCTTATAGTAATGATGGACTGACCTTCATGTCTTATAGTAATGATGGACTGACCTTCATGTCTTATAGTAATGATGGACTGACCTTCATGTCTTAAAGTAATGATGGACTGACCTTCATGTCTTATAGTAATGATGGACTGACCTTCATGTCTTATAGTAATGATGGACTGACCTTCATGTCTTATAGTAATGATGGACTGACCTTCATGTCTTATAGTAATGATGGACTGACCTTCATGTCTTATAGTAATGATGGACTGACCTTCATGTCTTATAGTAATGATGGACTGACCTTCATGTCTTAAAGTAATGATGGACTGACCTTCATGTCTTATAGTAATGATGGACTGACCTTCATGTCTTATAGTAATGATGGACTGACCTTCATGTCTTATAGTAATGATGGACTGACCTTCATGTCTTATAGTAATGATGGACTGACCTTCATGTCTTATAGTAATGATGGACTGACCTTCATGTCTTATAGTAATGATGGACTGACCTTCATGTCTTATAGTAATGATGGACTGACCTTCATGTCTTATAGTAATGATGGACTGACCTTCATGTCTTAAAGTAATGATGGACTGACCTTCATGTCTTATAGTAATGATGGACTGACCTTCATGTCTTATAGTAATGATGGACTGACCTTCATGTCTTAAAGTAATGATGGACTGACCTTCATGTCTTATAGTAATGATGGACTGACCTTCATGTCTTATAGTAATGATGGACTGACCTTCATGTCTTA
Source organism: Oncorhynchus mykiss (assembly GCF_013265735.2). NCBI lineage: Eukaryota > Metazoa > Chordata > Actinopteri > Salmoniformes > Salmonidae > Oncorhynchus > Oncorhynchus mykiss. The sequence continues at coordinate 416,607 of NW_023493665.1, read as the reverse complement.
TAGTAATGATGGCCTGACCTTCATGTCTTAAAGTAATGATGGACTGACCTTCATGTCTTATAGTAATGATGGACTGACCTTCACGTCTTATAGTAATGATGGACTGACCTTCATGTCTTATAGTAATGATGGACTGACCTTCATGTCTTAAAGTAATGATGGACTGACCTTCATGTCTTATAGTAATGATGGACTGACCTTCATGTCTTAAAGTAATGATGGACTGACCTTCATGTCTTATAGTAATGATGGACTGACCTTCATGTCTTATAGTAATGATGGACTGACCTTCATGTCTTATAGTAATGATGGACTGACCTTCATGTCTTATAGTAATGATGGACTGACCTTCATGTCTTAAAGTAATGATGGACTGACCTTCATGTCTTAAAGTAATGATGGACTGACCTTCATGTCTTAAAGTAATGATGGACTGACCTTCATGTCTTAAAGTAATGATGGCCTGTCGTTTCCATTTGCTTATTTGAGCTGTTCTTGCCATAATATGGACTTGGTCACAACACAACTGATTGGCTCAAACTCAGTAAGAAGGAAAGAAGTTCCATACATGAACTTTTAACAAGGCACACCTGTTAATTGAAATTCCAGGTGACTACCTCACGAAGCTGGTTGAGAGAATGCCAAGAGTGTGGACAGCTGTCATCAAGGCAAAGAGTGGCTACTTTGAAGAATCTCAAATCTCAAATATATTTTGATTTCTTTAACACTTTTTTTTAATAGTTATTACATGATTCCATTTGTGTTATTTCACAGTTCTGACGTCTTCACTATTATTCTACAATGTAGAAAAGAGTAAAAATAAATAAAAACCTGCTGTGTATCAAGCTACTGCTTGATCAAGGCCTCTTGGGCAGGCAGAGACTCTGAACTGGTTGTTATTTCATCCTATTAGGAGTCAGACTGAAAACATCTCTGACCTTCACTGACCCTGTATAGTGGGAGATGACCTTCACTGACCCTGTATAGTGGGAGGTCACCTTCACTGACCCTGTATAGTGGAAGGTCACCTTCACTGACCCTGTATAGTGGGAGATGTCCTTCACTGAGCCTGTATAGTGGGAGGTCACCTTCACTGACCCTGTATAGTGGGAGGTCACCTTCACTGACCCTGTATAGTGGGAGGTCACCTTCACTGACCTTGTGTAGTGGGAGGTCACCTTCACTGACCCTGTATAGTGGGAGATGTCCTTCACTGACCCTGTATAGTGGATCTGACCTTCACTGACCCTGTATAGTGGGATATGACCTTCACTGACCCTGTATAGTGGGAGGTCACCTTCACTGACCCTGTATAGTGGGAGGTCACCTTCACTGACCCTGTATAGTGGGATATGTCCTTCACTGACCCTGTATAGTGGGAGATGACTTTCACTGACCCTGTATAGTGGGAAATGTCCTTCACTGGCCCTGTATAGTGGGATATGACCTTCACTGACCCTGTATAGTGGGAGATGTCCTTCACTGGCCCTGTATAGTGGGAAATGTCCTTCACTGGCCCTGTATAGTGATTCATACTTACTATTTTTAGAGGTTTGACACAAAATCGACAAATTGTGTCATTTAATTCACCTGTAACAAGTCAGGTGTTGTGTCATCAACAACAGGTTCCATGTGTCCAGATCTCTTTTCTTGTTAAATTGCCAAGTCTGTATTAAATATATCTTTCTCTCTCTGTCTCTATCTCTCTGTCTCTCTGTCTCTCTGTCTCTCTCCTCTCTGTCTCTCTGTCTCTCTCCTCTCTATCTCTCTGTCTCTCTCCTCTCCCTGTCTCTTTCTGTCTCTCGCCTCTCCCTGTCTCTTTCTCTCTCTATCTCTCTCTCTCTCTCTGTCTCTCTCCTCTCTATCTCTCTGTCTCTCTGTCTCTCTCTCCTCTCCCTGTCTCTTTCTCTCTCTATCTCTCTCTCTCTCTCTGTCTCTCTCCTCTCTCTCTCTCTCTGTCTCTCTCCTCTCTATCTCTCTGTCTCTCTGTCTCTCTCTTTCTCTGTGTGATATCCCATGGAAATAGCACCCTGCCGGTCTCTCTCTCTCTCTCTCTCTCTGTCTCTCTCCTCTCCCTCTCTCTTTCTCTGTGTGATATCCCATGGAATTAGCACCCTGCCTGTCTATTTTTCTCTCTCCCTGTCTCTCTCTCTGTCTCTCTCTCCTCTCCCTGTCTCTTTCTCTCTCTCTCTCTCTCTCTCTCTCTCTCTCTCTCTCTCTCTCTCTCTCTCTCTCTCTCTCTGTCCCTCTCCTCTCCCTCTCCCTCTCTCTTTCAATTCAATTCAATTCAATTCAAGGGCTTTATTGGCATGGGAAACATGTGTTAACATTGCCAAAGCAAGTGAGGTAGACAACATACAAAGTGAAAATATAAAGTGAAAAACAACAAAAATTAACAGTAAACATTACACATACAGAGGTTTCAAAACAGTAAAGACATTACAAATGTCATATTATATATATATATACAGTGTTTTAACAATGTACAAATGGTTAAAGGACACAAGATAGAATAAATAAGCATAAATATGGGTTGTATTTACAATGGTGTGTGTTCTTCACTGGTTGCCCTTTTCTCGTGGCAACAGGTCACAAATCTTGCTGCTGTGATGGCACACTGTGGAATTTCACCCAGTAGATATGGGAGTTTTTCAAATTTGGATTTGTTTTCGAATTCTTTGTGGATCTGTGTAATCTGAGGGAAATATGTCTCTCTAATATGGTCATACATTGGGCAGGAGGTTAGGAAGTGCAGCTCAGTTTCCACCTCATTTTGTGGGCAGTGAGCACATAGCCTGTCTTCTCTTGAGAGCCATGTCTGCCTACGGCGGCCTTTCTCAATAGCAAGGCTATGCTCACTGAGTCTGTACATAGTCAAAGCTTTCCTTAATTTTGGGTCAGTCACAGTGGTCAGGTATTCTGCCGCTGTGTACTCTCTGTTTAGGGCCAAATAGCATTCTAGTTTGCATTCTTTCTCTGTGTGATATCCCATGGAATTAGCACCCTGCCTGTCTCTCTCTCTCTCTCTCTCTCTCTCTCTCTCTCTTTCTCTGTGTGATATCCCATGGAATTAGCACCCTGCCTGTCTCTCTCTCTCTCTCTCTCTCTCTCTCTCTCTCTCTCTCTCTCTGTCCCTCTCCTCTCCCTCTCCCTCTCTCTTTCTCTGTGTGATATCCCATGGAATTAGCACCCTGCCTGTCTCTCTCTCTCTCTCTCTCTCTCTCTCTCTTTCTCTGTCCCTCTCCTCTCCCTCTCCCTCTCTCTTTCTCTGTGTGATATCCCATGGAATTAGCACCCTGCCTGTCTCTCTCTCTCTCTCTCTCTCTCTCTCTTTCTCTGTCCCTCTCCTCTCCCTCTCCCTCTCTCTTTCTCTGTGTGATATCCCATGGAATTAGCACCCTGCCTGTCTCTCTCTCTCTCTCTCTCTCTCTCTCTTTCTATGTGTGATATCCCATGGAATTAGCACCCTGCCTGTCTCTCTCTCTCTCTCTCTCTCTCTCTCTGTCCCTCTCCTCTCCCTCTCCCTCTCTCTTTCTCTGTGTGATATCCCATGGAATTAGCACCCTGCCTGTCTCTCTCTCTCTCTCTCTCTCTCTCTCTTTCTCTGTCCCTCTCCTCTCCCTCTCCCTCTCTCTTTCTCTGTGTGATATCCCATGGAATTAGCACCCTGCCTGTCTCTCTCTCTCTCTCTCTCTCTCTCTCTTTCTCTGTCCCTCTCCTCTCCCTCTCCCGCTCTCTTTCTCTGTGTGATATCCCATGGAATTAGCACCCTGCCTGTCTCTCTCTCTCTCTCTCTCTCTCTCTCTTTCTCTGTCCCTCTCCTCTCCCTCTCCCTCTCTCTTTCTCTGTGTGATATCCCATGGAATTAGCACCCTGCCTGCATCCCAAAGAGCACCCTATTTACTATATAGTGCACTACAGAAGTAGTGGACTGTTGATGACTAGGGCACCGTTTGGGATGTAGCCCAGAGAGCCATGTGTTTTAATGTGGAAGGTTAAAGGGAAGTGAATCAGCTCAGCTGTTCAGAGCCCAGCTCTCAGTTCTTATGTTAATAATGATAATGTGTTGTCTGGTTGTAGGTTCGGATCAAATCCAAACTTTATTTGTCACTTGCTCCGAATACAGTGTAGACCTTACTGTGAAATGTTTACTTACAAGCCCTTAACCAACAGTGTAGACCTTACTGTGAAATGCTGACTGACAAGCCCTTAACCAACAGTGTAGACCTTACTGTGAAATGCTGACTGACAAGCCCTTAACCAACAGTGTAGACCTTACTGTGAAATGCTTACAGACAAGCCCTTGACCAACAGTGCAGACCTTCCTGTGAAATGCTGACTGACAAGCCCTTAACCAACAGTGTAGACCTTACTGTGAAATGCTGACTGACAAGCCCTTAACCAACAGTGTAGACCTTACTGTGAAATGCTGACTGACAAGCCCTTAACCAACAGTGTAGACCTTACTGTGAAATGCTTACAGACAAGCCCTTGACCAACAGTGCAGACCTTCCTGTGAAATGCTGACTGACAAGCCCTTAACCAACAGTGTAGACCTTACTGTGAAATGCTGACTGACAAGCCCTTAACCAACAGTGTAGACCTTACTGTGAAATGCTTACAGACAAGCCCTTGACCAACAGTGCAGACCTTCCTGTGAAATGCTGACTGACAAGCCCTTAACCAACAGTGCAGTTCAAGAAGAGAAAATATTTACCAAATAAACTAAAAAATAACAGAATAAAATAACAACGACGAGGCTATTTACATTTACGGGTACCGGTTTTGAATCGGACCATTTTTGGGGCTTTCCTCTGACACCACCTATTACATAGGTCCTGGAAGCTTGGCTCCAGTGATGTACTGGGCCGTACGCTCTACCCTCTGTAGCGCCTCACGGTCAGATGCCGAGCAGCTGCCATACCAGGCGGTGATGCAACCGGTCAGGATGCTCTCGATGGTGCAGCTGTAGAACTTTTTGAGGATCTGGGGGACCCATGCCAAATATTTTCAGTCTCCTGAGGGAGAAAAGGTGTCGTAATGCCCTCTTCATGACTGTCTTGGTGTGTTTGGACCGTGGTAGATCGTTGGTGATGTGGACACCAAGGAACTTGAAACTCTCGACACGCTCCACTACGGCCCCGTTGATGTTAATGGGGGCCTTTGCCGCCCTTTTTTCCTGTAGTCCACGATCAGCTCCTTTATCTTGCTCACATTGAGGGAGATGTTGTTGTCCTGGCAACAAACCACCAGGTCTCTGACCTCCTCCCTATAGGCTGTCTCATCGTTGTCGGTGATCAGGCCCTACCACCAGGTCTCTGACCTCCCCCTATAGGCTGTCTCATCGTTGTCGGTGATCAGGCCCTACCACCAGGTCTCTGACCTCCTCCCTATAGGCTGTCTCATCGTTGTCGGTGATCAGGCCCTACCACCAGGTCTCTGACCTCCTCCCTATAGGCTGTCTCATCGTTGTCGGTGATCAGGCCCTACCACCAGGTCTCTGACCTCCCCCTATAGGCCGTCTCATCGTTGTCGGTGATCACTGACACTGTTGTGTCATCAGCCAACATAATGATGGAATTGGAGTCATGTTTGGTCACGCAGTCGTGGGTGAACAGGGAGTACAGGAGGGGACTAAGTACACACCCCTGAAGGACCCCAGTGTTGAGGATCAACGTAGCAGATCAAAATAAGTTGCAAACAGCTAAAAATCAAATAAAACAGCACAGTTGGTTGGGAGCACGTAAAACGCCATCCTCTCCAGCTCCATGCTAATAATGCTAATGTCTTCCTGGTTGTGGGTTGGCTATGCTAATAATGCTAATGTATTGCTGGTAGTGGATTGGTAATGCTAATAATGCTAATGCGTTGCTGGTTGTGGCTTGGCCATGCTAATAATGCTAATGCGTTGCTGGTTGTGGGTTGGCCATGCTAATAATGCTAATGAGGAGATTAGCTCAGCCCTGGCGAGAAAAAGGCCGCCGTGCCACCCAACGTTTCTTTGATGTTTGATTTGAGGAAAAAGCTCATTATCTGCTTCGTTTTAATCTCCGTTAATCCAGAAGAATAATCTTGCGTTATTTGGTCAGCTGCGCGATTAACGTCTGTGTTCATACGTGATAGAAATTGAGAGTTCCGGTAAAAAAACTCCTCTCTCTCCGCCCTCGCAAAAATGAAACTCTCAGCCAAAGCCCCCGTTCCCTTACGATCCATTTTTTGGTACACGGGCCAAGGACTCGAGGCGAAGGCAGTTTAAAGCACCGCCTTCGCCCAATCCTGATAGGTCCAAATAACCGGTGGTGAAAAGCCCCCAAAAAACGGAACTTAATGCTGCTCGGATCTCCCGTTCAGTCCTGGCAGATTCTCTCGTTGTTGTAAACACTGAAATGTTTGTTTTGAGTCCTCCGACAGCGACAGAAACGCCTGTGTTAAACAGCTGTTTGACAAACCAACTGCTGCTATGTAACAGGTTGTGTCATGCCTGTTTTAAGTCTGTTGACATATGCTGTCATGACTGTTGGTATGTCTTTACTATGACATATGTAGTGTTATGACATAATGTCATGGTATATCTTTACTATGACAGTGATATGTAGTGTTATGACATGTCATGGTATATCTTTACTATGACAGTGATATGTAGTGTTATGACATGTCCTGGTATATCTTTACTATGACAGTGATATGTAGTGTTATGACATGTCATGGTATATCTTTACTATGACAGTGATATGTAGTGTTATGACATGTCCTGGTATATCTTTACTATGACAGTGATATGTAGTGTTATGACATAATGTCATGGTATATCTTTACTATGACAGTGATATGTAGTGTTATGACATGTCATGGTATATCTTTACTATGACAGTGATATGTAGTGTTATGACATAATGTCCTGGTATATCTTTACTATGACAGTGATATGTAGTGTTATGACATGTCATGGTATATCTTTACTATGACAGTGATATGTAGTGTTATGACATAATGTCATGGTATATCTTTACTATGACAGTGATATGTAGTGTTATGACATGTCCTGGTATATCTTTACTATGACAGTGATATGTAGTGTTATGACATGTCATGGTATATCTTTACTATGACAGTGATATGTAGTGTTATGTTCAGGTATGTTAATGTACAAAAATTGTTCTGATAATTTTCTTCAGTAAATCCTATGTTGACCCTACCCAGCACGAAAGGAAACTTCTACCACGGTCAGATTTCCCGGTCAGATATCCCGGTCAGATATACCAGTCAGATCTCCCGGTCAGATCTCCCGGTCAGATATCCCGGTCAGATATCCCGGTCAGATCTCCCGGTCAGATATCCCTGGCATGATAAATAGTCTGATGGATGGCTGGTCTCTCTGTTAGAGGAGATATTTATCCCGTCTTGCACTAAGCCCTGCGGCCTGTTACTAGTCCTCTAACCACTAGGCTACCCTGCCCCCCCTGAGGCCTGTTGCTAGTCCTCTAACCACTAGGCTACCCTGCCCCCCCCTGAGGCCTGTTACTAGTCCTCTAACCACTAGGCTACCCTGCCCCCCCTGAGGCCTGTTACTAGTCCTCTAACCACTAGGCTACCCTGCCTCCCCTGAGGCCTGTTACTAGTCCTCTAACCACTAGGCTACCCTGCCCCCCCTGAGGCCTGTTACTAGTCCTCTAACCACTAGGCTACCCTGCCCCCCCTGAGGCCTGTTACTAGTCCTCTAACCACTAGGCTACCCTGCCCCCCCTGAGGCCTGTGGGTAGACGGGCTGGGAACATGTCTGTCTCCTAAATTACACACTATTGCTTATGCATGCACTGGTCAAAGGCAGTGCACTATGTAGGGTATAGGGAGCCATTTGGGACGCATGTTTGAGTTTTGAATAGAGAGTACAGAGCTCTGTGACCTTGGTGTGTTTTCCTGCAGGTTCAGGTTGTTAACCTGCTGTTCTGTTCACTGAGCTGGCGTCAGCCATGATTAAACCCATATGGACACACACACACAGGTCTGTTAAATGAATGAGGGCGGGGGAGGGAGGACGGGTGAGGAGGGCTGAAGGTTAGTGAGGAGGGGTGAAGTCCTGCTGTATCACACAGTCCATCTGATTGAACCTGGTCTGTTTCCTCTACTGTGATAATACGTCTGATTGAACCTGGCCTGTTTTCTCTACTGTAATAATAAGTCTTATTGAACCTGGTCTGTTTCTGTATAATAACTACCTGCTGTCAGACTGTATAATAACTACCTGCTGTCAGACTGTATAATAACTACCTGCTGTCAGACTGTATAATAACTACCTGCTGTCAGACTGTATAATAACTGCCTGATGTCAGACTGTATAATAACTACCTGCTGTCAGACTGTATAATAACTACCTACTGTCAGACTGTATAATAACTACCTGCTGTCAGACTGTATAATAACTACCTGCTGTCAGACTGTATAATAACTACCTGCTGTCAGACTGTATAATAACTACCTGCTGTCAGACTGTATAATAACTACCTGCTGTCAGACTGTATAATAACTATCTGCTGTCAGACTGTATAATAACTACCTGCTGTCAGACTGTATAATAACTACCTGCTGTCAGACTGTATAATAACTACCTGCTGTCAGACTGTATAATAACTACCTGCTGTCAGACTGTATAATAACTACCTGCTGTCAGACTGTATAATAACTACCTGCTGTCAGACTGTATAATAACTACCTGCTGTCAGACTGTATAATAACTACCTGCTGTCAGACTGTATAATAACTACCTGCTGTCAGACTGTATAATAACTACCTGCTGTCAGACTATATAATAACTACCTGCTGTCAGACTGTATAATAACTACCTGCTGTCAGACTGTATAATAACTACCTGCTGTGAGACTGTATAATAACTACCTGCTGTCAGACTGTATAATAACTCTACCTGCTGTCAGACTGTATAATAACTACCTGCTGTCAGACTGTATAATAACTACCTGCTGTCAGACTGTATAATAACTACCTGCTGTCAGACTGTATAATAACTACCTGCTGTCAGACTGTATAATAACTACCTGCTGTCAGACTGTATAATAACTACCTGCTGTCAGACTGTATAATAACTACCTGCTGTCAGACTGTATAATAACTACCTGCTGTCAGACTGTATAATAACTACCTGCTGTCAGACTGTATAATAACTACCTGCTGTCAGACTGTATAATAACTACCTGCTGTCAGACTGTATAATAACTACCTGCTGTCAGACTGTATAATAACTCTACCTGCTGTCAGACTGTATAATAACTACCTACTGTCAGACTGTATAATAACTACCTGCTGTCAGACTGTATAATAACTACCTGCTGTCAGACTGTATAATAACTACCTGCTGTCAGACTGTATAATAACTACCTGCTGTCAGACTGTATAATAACTACCTGCTGTCAGACTGTATAATAACTACCTGCTGTCAGACTGTATAATAACTACCTGCTGTCAGACTGTATAATAACTCTACCTGCTGTCAGACTGTATAATAACTACCTGCTGTCAGACTATATAATAACTACCTACTGTCAGACTGTATAATAACTCTACCTGCTGTCAGACTGTATAATAACTCTACCTGCTGTCAGACTTTATAATAACTACCTGCTGTCAGACTGTATAATAACTACCTGCTGTCAGACTGTATAATAACTACCTGCTGTCAGACTGTATAATAACTACCTGCTGTCAGACTGTATAATAACTACCTGCTGTCAGACTGTATAATAACTACCTGCTGTCAGACTGTATAATAACTACCTGCTGTCAGACTGTATAATAACTACCTGCTGTCAGACTGTATAATAACTACCTGCTGTCAGACTGTATAATAACTACCTGCTGTCAGACTGTATAATAACTACCTGCTGTCAGACTGTATAATAACTACCTGCTGTCAGACTGTATAATAACTACCTGCTGTCAGACTGTATAATAACTACCTGCTGTCAGACTGTATAATAACTACCTGCTGTCAGACTGTATAATAACTACCTGCTGTCAGACTGTATAATAACTACCTGCTGTCAGACTGTATAATAACTACCTGCTGTCAGACTGTATAATAACTACCTGCTGTCAGACTGTATAATAACTACCTGCTGTCAGACTGTATAATAACTACCTGCTGTCAGACTGTATAATAACTACCTGCCGTCAGACTGTATAATAACTACCTGCTGTCAGACTGTATAATAACTACCTGCTGTCAGACTGTATAATAACTACCTGCTGTCAGACTGTATAATAACTACCTGCTGTCAGACTGTATAATAACTCTACCTGCTGTCAGACTGTATAATAACTCTACCTGCTGTCAGACTGTATAATAACTACCTGCTGTCAGACTGTATAATAACTCTACCTGCTGTCAGACTGTATAATAACTACCTGCTGTCAGACTGTATAATAACTACCTGCTGTCAGACTGTATAATAACTCTACCTGCTGTCAGACTGTATAATAACTCTACCTGCTGTCAGACTGTATAATATCTCTACCTGCTGTCAGACTGTATAATAACTACCTGCTGTCAGACTGTGTAATAACTACCTGCTGTCAGACTGTATAATAACGCTACCTGCTGTCAGACTGTATAATAACTACCTGCTGTCAGACTGTATAATAACTACCTGCTGTCAGACTGTATAATAACTACCTGCTGTCAGACTGTATAATAACTACCTGCTGTCAGACTGTATAATAATTCTACCTGCTGTCAGACTGTATAATAACTACCTGCTGTCAGACTGTATAATAACTACCTGCTGTCAGACTGTATAATAACTACCTACTGTCAGACTGTATAATAACTACCTGCTGTCAGACTGTATAATAACTCTACCTGCTGTCAGACTGTATAATAACTACCTGCTGTCAGACTGTATAATAACTACCTGCTGTCAGACTGTATAATAACTACCTGCTGTCAGACTGTATAATAACTACCTGCTGTCAGACTGTATAATAACTACCTGCTGTCAGACTGTATAATAACTACCTGCTGTCAGACTGTATAATAACTACCTGCTGTCAGACTGTATAATAACTCTACCTGCTGTCAGACTGTATAATAACTACCTGCTGTCAGACTGTATAATAACTACCTGCTGTCAGACTGTATAATAACTACCTGCTGTCAGACTGTATAATAACTACCTGCTGTCAGACTGTATAATAACTACCTGCTGTCAGACTGTATAATAACTACCTGCTGTCAGACTGTATAATAACTACCTGCTGTCAGACTGTATAATAACTACCTGCTGTCAGACTGTATAATAACTACCTGCTGTCAGACTGTATAATAACTCTACCTGCTGTCAGACTGTATAATAACTACCTGCTGTCAGACTGTATAATAACTACCTGCTGTCAGACTGTATAATAACTACCTGCTGTCAGACTGTATAATAACTCTACCTGCTGTCAGACTGTATAATAACTACCTGCTGTCTGACTGTATAATAACTACCTGATGTCAGACTGTATAATAACTACCTGCTGTCTGACTGTATAATAACTACCTGCTGTCAGACTGTATAATAACTACCTGCTGTCAGACTGTATAATAACTCTACCTGCTGTCAGACTGTATAATAACTCTACCTGCTGTCAGACTGTATAATAACTACCTGCTGTCAGACTGTATAATAACTACCTGCTGTCAGACTGTATAATAACTACCTGCTGTCAGACTGTATAATAACTACCTGCTGTCAGACTGTATAATAACTACCTGCTGTCAGACTGTATAATAACTCTACCTGCTGTCAGACTGTATAATAACTACCTGCTGTCAGACTGTATAATAACTACCTGCTGTCAGACTGTATAATAACTACCTGCTGTCAGACTGTATAATAACTACCTGCTGTCAGACTGTATAATAACTACCTGCTGTGAGACTGTATAATAACTACCTGCTGTCAGACTGTATAATAACTACCTGCTGTCAGACTGTATAATAACTACCTGCTGTCAGACTGTATAATAACTACCTGCTGTCAGACTGTATAATAACTACCTGCTGTCAGACTGTATAATAACTACCTGCTGTCAGACTGTATAATAACTACCTGCTGTCAGACTGTATAATAACTACCTGCTGTCAGACTGTATAATAACTACCTGCTGTCAGACTGTATAATAACTACCTGCTGTCAGACTGTATAATAACTCTACCTGCTGTCAGACTGTATAATAACTCTACCTGCTGTCAGACTGTATAATAACTCTACCTGCTGTCAGACTGTATAATAACTACCTGCTGTCAGACTGTATAATAACTACCTGCTGTCAGACTGTATAATAACGCTACCTGCTGTCAGACTGTATAATAACTACCTGCTGTCAGACTGTATAATAACTACCTACTGTCAGACTGTATAATAACTACCTGCTGTCAGACTGTATAATAACTACCTGCTGTCAGACTGTATAATAACTCTACCTGCTGTCAGACTGTATAATAACTACCTGCTGTCAGACTGTATAATAACTACCTGCTGTCAGACTGTATAATAACTACCTACTGTCAGACTGTATAATAACTCTACCTGCTGTCAGACTGTATAATAACTACCTGCTGTCAGACTGTATAATAACTACCTGCTGTCAGACTGTATAATAACTACCTGCTGTCAGACTGTATAATAACTACCTGCTGTCAGACTGTATAATAACTCTACCTGCTGTCAGACTGTATAATAACTACCTGCTGTCAGACTGTATAATAACTACCTGCTGTCAGACTGTATAATAACTACCTGCTGTCAGACTGTATAATAACTACCTGCTGTCAGACTGTATAATAACTACCTGCTGTCAGACTGTATAATAACTACCTGCTGTCAGACTGTATAATAACTACCTGCTGTCAGACTGTATAATAACTACCTGCTGTCAGACTGTATAATAACTACCTGCTGTCAGACTGTATAATAACTACCTGCTGTCAGACTGTATAATAACTCTACCTGCTGTCAGACTGTATAATAACTACCTGCTGTCAGACTGTATAATAACTACCTGCTGTCAGACTGTATAATAACTACCTGCTGTCAGACTGTATAATAACTCTACCTGCTGTCAGACTGTATAATAACTACCTGCTGTCTGACTGTATAATAACTACCTGATGTCAGACTGTATAATAACTACCTGCTGTCTGACTGTATAATAACTACCTGCTGTCAGACTGTATAATAACTACCTGCTGTCAGACTGTATAATAACTCTACCTGCTGTCAGACTGTATAATAACTCTACCTGCTGTCAGACTGTATAATAACTACCTGCTGTCAGACTGTATAATAACTACCTGCTGTCAGACTGTATAATAACTACCTGCTGTCAGACTGTATAATAACTACCTGCTGTCAGACTGTATAATAACTACCTGCTGTCAGACTGTATAATAACTCTACCTGCTGTCAGACTGTATAATAACTCTACCTGCTGTCAGACTGTATAATAACTACCTGCTGTCAGAATGTATAATAACTACCTGCTGTCAGACTGTATAATAACTACCTGCTGTCAGACTGTATAATAACTACCTGCTGTCAGACTGTATAATAACTACCTGCTGTCAGACTGTATAATAACTACCTGCTGTCAGACTGTATAATAACTACCTGCTGTCAGACTGTATAATAACTACCTGCTGTCAGACTGTATAATAACTACCTGCTGTCAGACTGTATAATAACTCTACCTGCTGTCAGACTGTATAATAACTCTACCTGCTGTCAGACTGTATAATAACTACCTGCTGTCAGACTGTATAATAACTACCTGCTGTCAGACTGTATAATAACTCTACCTGATGTCAGACTGTATAATAACTACCTGCTGTCAGACTGTATAATAACTACCTGCTGTCAGACTGTATAATAACTCTACCTGCTGTCAGACTGTATAATAACTACCTGCTGTCTGACTGTATAATAACTACCTGATGTCAGACTGTATAATAACTACCTGCTGTCAGACTGTATAATAACTACCTGCTGTCAGACTGTATAATAACTACCTGCTGTCAGACTGTATAATAACTACCTGCTGTCAGACTGTATAATAACTACCTGCTGTCAGACTGTATAATAACTACCTGCTGTCAGACTGTATAATAACTACCTGCTGTCAGACTGTATAATAACTACCTGCTGTCAGACTGTATAATAACTACCTGCTGTCAGACTGTATAATAACTACCTGCTGTCAGACTGTATAATAACTCTACCTGCTGTCAGACTGTATAATAACTACCTGCTGTCAGACTGTATAATAACTACCTGCTGTCAGACTGTATAATAACTACCTGCTGTCAGACTGTATAATAACTCTACCTGCTGTCAGACTGTATAATAACTACCTGCTGTCTGACTGTATAATAACTACCTGATGTCAGACTGTATAATAACTACCTGCTGTCTGACTGTATAATAACTACCTGCTGTCAGACTGTATAATAACTACCTGCTGTCAGACTGTATAATAACTCTACCTGCTGTCAGACTGTATAATAACTCTACCTGCTGTCAGACTGTATAATAACTACCTGCTGTCAGACTGTATAATAACTACCTGCTGTCAGACTGTATAATAACTACCTGCTGTCAGACTGTATAATAACTACCTGCTGTCAGACTGTATAATAACTACCTGCTGTCAGACTGTATAATAACTCTACCTGCTGTCAGACTGTATAATAACTCTACCTGCTGTCAGACTGTATAATAACTACCTGCTGTCAGAATGTATAATAACTACCTGCTGTCAGACTGTATAATAACTACCTGCTGTCAGACTGTATAATAACTACCTGCTGTCAGACTGTATAATAACTACCTGCTGTCAGACTGTATAATAACTACCTGCTGTCAGACTGTATAATAACTACCTGCTGTCAGACTGTATAATAACTACCTGCTGTCAGACTGTATAATAACTCTACCTGCTGTCAGACTGTATAATAACTACCTGCTGTCAGACTGTATAATAACTACCTGCTGTCAGACTGTATAATAACTACCTGCTGTCAGACTGTATAATAACTCTACCTGATGTCAGACTGTATAATAACTACCTGCTGTCAGACTGTATAATAACTACCTGCTGTCAGACTGTATAATAACTCTACCTGCTGTCAGACTGTATAATAACTACCTGCTGTCTGACTGTATAATAACTACCTGATGTCAGACTGTATAATAACTACCTGCTGTCAGACTGTATAATAACTACCTGCTGTCAGACTGTATAATAACTACCTGCTGTCAGACTGTATAATAACTACCTGCTGTCAGACTGTATAATAACTACCTGCTGTCAGACTGTATAATAACTACCTGCTGTCAGACTGTATAATAACTACCTGCTGTCAGACTGTATAATAACTACCTGCTGTCAGACTGTATAATAACTACCTGCTGTCAGACTGTATAATAACTACCTGCTGTCAGACTGTATAATAACTCTACCTGCTGTCAGACTGTATAATAACTACCTGCTGTCAGACTGTATAATAACTACCTGCTGTCAGACTGTATAATAACTACCTGCTGTCAGACTGTATAATAACTCTACCTGCTGTCAGACTGTATAATAACTACCTGCTGTCTGACTGTATAATAACTACCTGATGTCAGACTGTATAATAACTACCTGCTGTCTGACTGTATAATAACTACCTGCTGTCAGACTGTATAATAACTACCTGCTGTCAGACTGTATAATAACTCTACCTGCTGTCAGACTGTATAATAACTCTACCTGCTGTCAGACTGTATAATAACTACCTGCTGTCAGACTGTATAATAACTACCTGCTGTCAGACTGTATAATAACTACCTGCTGTCAGACTGTATAATAACTACCTGCTGTCAGACTGTATAATAACTACCTGCTGTCAGACTGTATAATAACTCTACCTGCTGTCAGACTGTATAATAACTCTACCTGCTGTCAGACTGTATAATAACTACCTGCTGTCAGAATGTATAATAACTACCTGCTGTCAGACTGTATAATAACTCTACCTGCTGTCAGACTGTATAATAACTACCTGCTGTCAGACTGTATAATAACTACCTGCTGTCAGACTGTATAATAACTACCTGCTGTCAGACTGTATAATAACTACCTGCTGTCAGACTGTATAATAACTACCTGCTGTCAGACTGTATAATAACTACCTGCTGTCAGACTGTATAATAACTACCTGCTGTCAGACTGTATAATAACTACCTGCTGTCAGACTGTATAATAACTACCTGCTGTCAGACTGTATAATAACTACCTGCTGTCAGACTGTATAACACATATGTCAGAGTCAAGGCCCGCGGGCCACATCCGGCCCGCAAGAAGGTTTTTTACGGCCCCTGGGATGATCTTGATTTATTATTAGAACCGGCCCGCAGCAAGCCGGCAGCCCGCAGATCTTTTACACGCACCAATACTACATTTCCCACAATGCAAAGGTGACGCACCGAGCAGTAGGCTGCTTCATTTCAATATTTATTGGCACAGCAGTCGTCAGCATCACAGTAAAATTAACTTTCAGATACCCATCAAAAATGGCAAAACGGAAGGTGGATACTGAGAACCGGGGGTTTCAAACAAGGTGGGAGTCGGAGTATATGTTCACGAAGGTAGCTGGAAAACCTGTGTGTCTTCTGTGTGGAGAAAGTGTGGCGGTACTGAAAGAGTATAATCTGAGACGACATTATGAAACGAAACACGCGGACAAAAACAAGAATATGGACATGGAACAAAGGCTACAAAAGGCAGAGGAATTAAAACGAGGCCTCAAATCTCGACAGGCTCTGTTCAAAAAAGCCAAATCACAAGGCCAGGCTGCTGTCAAGGCCAGTTTTATTTTGGCAGAAGAGATCGCTAAATCAGCCCGGCCATTTACGGAGGGGGATTTCATCAAAAACTGCATGATTAAAGTTTGTGACGAAGTTTGCCCAGAAAAAAGGCAACTCTTTTTAAATGTGAGTCTGAGCAGAAACACCATTGCCGAGAGAGTAGACCAGTTGTCCATCAATCTAAAAGAGCAGCTTGTGAAAAAGGGAAAAGATTTTATTGCATATTCCTTGGCTGTGGATGAGAGCACCGACATTTCTGACATTGCCCAGTTGTCAATTTTCATCCGCGGAGTGGACTCCAACCTAAGCGTGACAGAGGAGTTTTTGGCTTTACGTCCTATGCATGGCACAACTACGGGGCATGATTTGTATGAAGAGGTGTCAAGATGTGTAAATGAGATGGAGCTGCCTTGGGAAAAACTCGTGGGTTTGACAACCGACGGAGCACCTGCGATGTGTGGACACAGGAGCGGACTGGTGGCGAAGATACGGGAAAAGATGCAAGAGGAAAACGCGACAGGTGAGCTGACAGCTTATCATTGTATCATACACCAGGAAGCGTTGTGCGGTAAAGCCTTGAAAATGGAGCATGTAATGAGCATCATCACGCGCACAGTTAACTTTATCAGAGCCAAAGGTTTGAATCACCGCCAGTTCAAGGCATTTCTGACGGAGTTAGAAACGGAGCATGGTGATTTGCCTTATCACACAGAGGTGCGATGGCTAAGCCAGGGAAAGGTGCTTCAAAGATGTTTCGAGCTTCGTGAGGAGATTTGTCTGTTCTTGGACAGCAAAGGGAAAGACACAACACAACTCCGAGACGAAATGTTTCTGTGTGAAATGGCTTTTCTGTGTGACATTACGAGTCATCTGAATGCAATAAACTTGCAGCTGCAGGGTCGGGATCGTGTCATCTCTGATATGTACAGTACAGTGAAGGCATTTAAAACCAAACTGACTCTGTGGGAGACGCAGATGCGGAAAGAAAATTTGAGCCACTTTCCCAGCTGCCAGACCATGAAAGAGAAGCTCTCTACCAGTGCGTTCCCGAGCACACAGTTGGCTGATAAAATAGGTATGCTTGCCGCTGACTTTCAACGCCGATTTGCTGACTTTGAAGCACAAAAAAGCAGGTTGGAACTGCTCGGTAACCCATTTGCTGTTGACGTGGAAAGCTCACCACCAAACCTCCAAATGGAGTTGATTGACCTCCAATGCAATGATGCACTGAGGG
Organism: Oncorhynchus mykiss; assembly: GCF_013265735.2. Taxonomy (NCBI): domain Eukaryota; kingdom Metazoa; phylum Chordata; class Actinopteri; order Salmoniformes; family Salmonidae; genus Oncorhynchus; species Oncorhynchus mykiss. Next base: position 398,472 of record NW_023493665.1, on the reverse strand, counting down.
CAAAATATGCGGCAGTGGGTGCTGCGGAGTTCGCCCGTTTCCTCCCCGGCACAATGCCCCAGCTGCGCATCCAGGCTGCTCAAACGTTGTCTATGTTTGGCAGCACATACCTGTGTGAACAACTGTTTTCTTTGATGAACCTGAACAAAACATCACACAGAAGTCGACTTACTGCTGAACACCTCCACTCAATTCTGAGGATTTCTTCAGCTCAGAGCCTTACCCCGAACATTGATGAACTTGTGGAAAAGATGGGACACCACCAAGTATCACCCTCAACCTCAAACAAGTGAACATTACTGTGCAATCACATATTTAGAGTTTTTACTCAGTTCAAGTTTAAAAGTTAAAATTTAATATTTGTTTTCACTGCATGTTACTTCTCCTTAAACAAAGTGTTGTTTTTGATTAATAGATTTTTGCACTTTATTTTTTTGTATTTCAATCCAATTATATTTTAAAAATATTTCAGTTGAGTGGATGATAGAAAATTGCTATTATTGTTTTTTCTTTGAAGTAAATTTAGCCCACTTTTGCTAAAATAGAAAATATAGTCTACTGATGGTGCCTTGAATACCGGTTTCTTTCATTTAATGTTCATGTTATGGGGATATTTATATAAAGGAAATTTGTCTTTTGTGTCTGTTGAAAATTAAAGATTACTGACAGAGCCATAAGAAAATATTGCTTTATTTATCTGATCATATTGTAATATATTTGTTAGGTTTTCAGTAGGTTCAATTAGGTTCACTAGACTATATGCGTCATTTAAAAATTTTTCAATGAACATTCGAACAGTCCGGCCCTCGTCTTGTAGCTGATTTTTTTATTTGGCCCTCCGTCCATTTGACTTTGACACCCCTGCTGTATAATAACTACCTGCTGTCAGACTGTATAATAACTACCTGCTGTCAGACTGTATAATAACTACCTGCTGTCAGACTGTATAATAACTCTACCTGCTGTCAGACTGTATAATAACTACCTGCTGTCAGACTGTATAATAACTACCTGCTGTCAGACTGTATAATAACTACCTGCTGTCAGACTGTATAATAACTCTACCTGATGTCAGACTGTATAATAACTACCTGCTGTCAGACTGTATAATAACTACCTGCTGTCAGACTGTATAATAACTCTACCTGCTGTCAGACTGTATAATAACTACCTGCTGTCTGACTGTATAATAACTACCTGATGTCAGACTGTATAATAACTACCTGCTGTCTGACTGTATAATAACTACCTGCTGTCAGACTGTATAATAACTACCTGCTGTCAGACTGTATAATAACTCTACCTGCTGTCAGACTGTATAATAACTCTACCTGCTGTCAGACTGTATAATAACTACCTGCTGTCAGACTGTATAATAACTACCTGCTGTCAGACTGTATAATAACTACCTGCTGTCAGACTGTATAATAACTACCTGCTGTCAGACTGTATAATAACTACCTGCTGTCAGACTGTATAATAACTCTACCTGCTGTCAGACTGTATAATAACTACCTGCTGTCAGACTGTATAATAACTACCTGCTGTCAGACTGTATAATAACTACCTACTGTCAGACTGTATAATAACTACCTGCTGTCAGACTGTATAATAACTACCTGCTGTCAGACTGTATAATAACTACCTGCTGTCAGACTGTATAATAACTACCTACTGTCAGACTGTATAATAACTACCTGCTGTCAGACTGTATAATAACTACCTGCTGTCAGACTGTATAATAACTACCTGCTGTCAGACTGTATAATAACTCTACCTGCTGTCAGACTGTATAATAACTACCTGCTGTCAGACTGTATAATAACTCTACCTGCTGTCAGACTGTATAATAACTACCTGCTGTCAGACTGTATAATAACTACCTGCTGTCAGACTGTATAATAACTACCTACTGTCAGACTGTATAATAACTACCTGCTGTCAGACTGTATAATAACTACCTGCTGTCAGACTGTATAATAACTACCTGCTGTCAGACTGTATAATAACTACCTGCTGTCAGACTGTATAATAACTACCTACTGTCAGACTGTATAATAACTACCTGCTGTCAGACTGTATAATAACTACCTGCTGTCTGACTGTATAATAACTACCTGCTGTCAGACTGTATAATAACTACCTGCTGTCAGACTGTATAATAACTACCTGCTGTCAGACTGTATAATAACTACCTACTGTCAGACTGTATAATAACTACCTGCTGTCAGACTGTATAATAACTACCTGCTGTCAGACTGTATAATAACTACCTGCTGTCAGACTGTATAATAACTACCTGCTGTCAGACTGTATAATAACTACCTGCTGTCAGACTGTATAATAACTCTACCTGCTGTCAGACTGTATAATAACTACCTGCTGTCAGACTGTATAATAACTACCTGCTGTCAGACTGTATAATAACTCTACCTGCTGTCAGACTGTATAATAACTACCTACTGTCAGACTGTATAATAACTACCTGCTGTCAGACTGTATAATAACTACCTGCTGTCAGACTGTATAATAACTACCTGCTGTCAGACTGTATAATAACTACCTGCTGTCAGACTGTATAATAACTACCTGCTGTCAGACTGTATAATAACTACCTGCTGTCAGACTGTATAATAACTACCTGCTGTCAGACTGTATAATAACTACCTGCTGTCAGACTGTATAATAACTACCTGCTGTCAGACTGTATAATAACTACCTGCTGTCAGACTGTATAATAACTACCTGCTGTCAGACTGTATAATAACTACCTGCTGTCAGACTGTATAATAACTACCTGCTGTCAGACTGTATAATAACTCTACCTGCTGTCAGACTGTATAATAACTACCTGCTGTCAGACTGTATAATAACTACCTGCTGTCAGACTGTATAATAACGCTCATCCTGTGATGTTTAAGGTATTCAGTGTTGTATTCATGTATAACCCTAACCCCAACCCCAACCCCAACCCCTAACCCTAACCCCTAACCCCAACCCCAACCCCAACCCCTAACCCTAACCCCAACCCCTAACCCCCAACCCCAACCCCTAACCCCAACCCCCAACCCCAACCCCAACCCCTAACCCCAACCCCAACCCCTAACCCCTAACCCTATTATGTGCTGTGGTTTTTACAGGAGTGCTTTTTTGTTACATTTTTAGTCATGAAAATTATGCATATTTTCCTATTTATCTGTGAGCAAGAATAAATTAACTCAAACTCAAAATAGCTATCAGCAAAGTCAGAGTTAGTAAAAGGTAAAGAGTCAAGTGTTAGTTCACGAAAGGGGAGAGAGAGAGACGGGGTGCGGGCAGTGGAGGGAGAGAGAGAGGAGGGGGTGGAGGGAGAGAGAGAGAGAAGGGGGTGGAGGGAGAGAGAGAGGAGGGGGTGGAGGGAGAGAGAGAGAGGAGGGGGTGGAGGGAGAGAGAGAGAGAAGGGGGTGGAGGGAGAGAGAGGAGGGGGTGGAGGCAGAGAGAGAGAGGAGGGGGTGGAGGGAGGGAGAGAGAGGAGGGGGTGGAGGGAGGGAGAGGGGGTGGTGGGAGGGAGGGAGAGGAGGGGGTGGAGGGAGAGAGAGAGAGGAGGGGGTGGAGGGAGAGAGAGAGGAGGGGGTGGAGGGAGAGAAAGAGAGGAGGGGGTGGAGGGAGAGAGAGAGAGGAGGGGGTGGAGGGAGGGAGAGAGAGGGGGGGGTGGAGGGAGAGAGAGAGAGGAGGGGGTGGAGGGAGAGAGAGAGAGAGGAGGGGGTGGAGGGAGAGAGAGAGAGGAGGGGGTGGAGGGAGAGAAAGAGAGGAGGGGGTGGAGGGAGAGAGAGAGAGGAGGGGGTGGAGGGAGGGAGAGAGAGGGGGGGGTGGAGGGAGAGAGAGAGATTATTTCAGATACTCTTTGAAGAGGTGGGGTTTCAGAATAATGAGAGGAGAGGAAACCATGGGGGGAGAGAGGAGGGGGTGGAGGGAGAGAGACGGGGTGAGGGGGGTGGAGGGAGGGAGAGAGAGAGAGGAGGGGGTGGAGGGAGAGAGACGGGGTGGAGGGAGAGAGAGGAGGGGGTGGAGGGAGAGAGACGGGGTGGAGGGAGAGAGACGGGGTGCGGGGGGTGGAGGGAGAGAGAGAGGAGGGGGTGGAGGCAGAGAGAGAGAGTAGGGGGTGGAGGGAGAGAGAGAGAGGAGGGGGTGGAGGGAGAGAGAGAGTAGGGGGTGGAGGGAGAGAGACGGGGTGCGGGGAGTGGAGGGAGAGAGAGGAGGGGGTGGAGGGAGAGAGACCGGGTGCGGGGGGTGGAGGGAGAGAGAGAGGAGGGGGTGGAGGGAGAGAGACCGGGTGCGGGGGGTGGAGGGAGAGAGAGAGGATGGGGTGGAGGGAGAGAGACCGGGTGCGGGGGGTGGAGGGAGAGAGAGAGGAGGGGGTGTAGGGAGAGAGACCGGGTGCGGGGGGTGGGGAGAGAGAGAGGAGGGGGTGTAGGGAGAGAGACCGGGTGCGGGGGGTGGGGAGAGAGAGAGGAGGGGGTGGAGGGAGAGAGACCTGGTGCGGGGAGAAGAAACCACCTGAGGCCTCCTGGAGAGCAGGCTGGCTGCTCCCACTCAGAGACAGAACAACTGAAAGTTCCTCACAGTCACACACAGACTCCCCTTTCAATTAGATTCACAGGCACACTGAAAAATCATCAATTAACAACACATTGGAGAAATCATATCATTCTGCACGTTCTCCGTTCGCTTTGTTGATGAATTACAAATTTAGCCTGAACAGCTTGATCCCAGTCATCTCTCTGCTACAACCTCAGAGAGGGACAGGGGGAGGAGAGAGAGGTGAGGAACATCGAAGGGGAGAGGAACATTGGAGTGGAGAGGAATAGAGAGAAAAGAACAGAAAGGAATAGATGAGAGGAGAGGAACAGAGGAGAGGAGAGGAACATCGGAGGGGAGAGGAACAGAGGAGAGGAGAGGAACATCGGAGGGGAGAGTAACAGAGGAGAGGAACAGAGGAGAGGAACAGAGGAGAGGGTAGGAATAGAGGAGAGGGGGAGATGAGAGGAACAGAAGAGAGGAGAGGAACAGAGGAGAGGAGAGGAACAGAGGAGAGGAGAGGAACAGAGGAAAGGAACAGAGGAGAGGAGAGGAGAGGAGAGGAGGAGAGGAGAGGAACAGAGGAGAGGAGAGGAACAGAGGAGAGGAGAGGAAGAGAGGAGAGGAGAGGAACAGAGGAGAGGAGAGGAACAGAGGAGAGGAGAGGAACAGAGGAGAGGAGAGGAACAGAAGAGAGGAGAGGAGAGGAACAGAAGAGAGGAGAGGAGAGGAACAGAGGAGTGGAGAGGAACAGAGGAAAGGAACAGAGGAGAGGAGAGGAGAGGAGGAGAGGAGAGGAACAGAGGAGAGGAGAGGAACAGAGGAGAGGAGAGGAACAGAAGAGAGGAGAGGAACAGAAGAGAGGAGAGGAACAGAGGAGAGGAGAGGAACAGAGGAGAGGAGAGGAACAGAGGAGAGGAGAGGAACAGAGGAGAGGAGAGGAACAGAAGAGAGGAGAGGAGAGGAACAGAGGAGAGGAGAGGAGAGGAGAGGAGGAGAGGAGAGGAACAGAGGAGAGGAGAGGAACAGAGGAGAGGAGAGGAATAGAAGAGAGGAGAGGAATAGAAGAGAGGAGAGGAACAGAGGAGAGGAGAGGAACAGAGGAGAGGAGAGGAACAGAAGAGGAACAGAGGAGAGGAGAGGAATAGAGGAGAGGAGAGGAACAGAAGAGAGGAGAGGAACAGAGGAGAGGAGAGGAGAGGAGAGGAGGAGAGGAGAGGAACAGAGGAGAGGAGAGGAACAGAGGAGAGGAGAGGAACAGAGGAGAGGAGAGGAACAGAGGAGAGGAGAGGAACAGAGGAGAGGAGAGGAACAGAAGAGAGGAGAGGAGAGGAACAAATCAAATCAAATCAAATTTTATTTGTCACATACACATGGTTAGCAGATGTTAATGCGAGTGTAGCGAAATGCTTGTGCTTCTAGTTCCGACAATGCAGTAATAACAAGTAATCTAACTAACAATTCCAAAACTACTGTCTTGTACACAGTGTAAGGGGATAAAGAATATGTACATAAGGATATATGAATGAGTGATGGTACAGAGCAGCATAGGCAAGATACAGTAGATGGTATCGGGTACAGTATGTACAAATGAGATGAGTATGTAAACAAAGTGGCATAGTTTAAAGTGGCTAGTGATACATGTATTACATAAGGATACAGTCGATGATATAGAGTACAGTATATACGTATGCATATGAGATGAATAATGTAGGGTAAGTAACATTTATATAAGGTAGCATTGTTTAAAGTGGCTAGTGATATATTTACATCATTTCCCATCAGAGGAGAGGAGAGGAGAGGAGGAGAGGAGAGGAACAGAGGAGAGGAGAGGAACAGAGGAGAGGAGAGGAACAGAGGAGAGGAGAGGAATAGAAGAGAGGAACAGAGGAGAGGAGAGGAGAGGAGAGGAACAGAGGAGAGGAGAGGAACAGAGGAGAGGAGAGGAATAGAAGAGAGGAGAGGAACAGCGGCAGGGTAGCCTAGTGGTTAGAGCGTTGGACTAGTAACCGGAAGGTTGCGAGTTCAAACCCCCGAGCTGACAAGGTACAAATCTGTCGTTCTGCCCCTGAACAGGCAGTTAACCCACTGTTCCCAGGCCGTCATTGAAAATAAGAATTTGTTCTTAACTGACTTGCCTGGTTAAATAAAGGTAAAAAAAAAAAAAAAAAAAACAGAGGAGAGGAGAGGAGTGGAGGAGAGGAGAGGAACAGAGGAGTGGAACAGAGGAGAGGAGAGGAGAGGAACAGAGGAGTGGAACAGAGGAGAGGAGAGGAGAGGAGAGGAACAGAGGAGAGGAGAGGAACAGAGGAGAGGAGAGGAACAGAGGAGAGGAGAGGAATAGAAGAGAGGAGAGGAACAGAGGAGTGGAACAGAGGAGAGGAGAGGAGAGGAACAGAGGAGTGGAACAGAGGAGAGGAGAGGAGAGGAGAGGAACAGAGGAGAGGAGAGGAACAGAGGAGAGGAACAGAGGAGAGGAGAGGAATAGAAGAGAGGAGAGGAACAGAGGAGAGGAGAGGAACAGAGGAGAGGAGAGGAACAGAGGAGAGGAACAGAGGAGAGGAACAGAGGAGAGGAGAGGAGAGGAGAGGAGAGGAACAGAGGAGAGGAGAGGAACAGAGGAGAGGAACAGAGGAGAGGAGAGGAATAGAAGAGAGGAGAGGAACAGAGGAGAGGAGAGGAACAGAGGAGAGGAGAGGAACAGAGGAGAGGAACAGAGGAGAGGAACAGAGGAGAGGAGAGGAGAGGAGAGGAGAGGAACAGAGAGTTAAGAAAATATTGACCAAATAAACTAAAGTAAAATAATAACAATAACAATAACAAGGCTCTATACAGGAGGTAATCTGGGATGGGGTGAAGTGACTATAGATAATAAACAGGAGGTACAGGTTAGTTGAGGTAATTTGGGATGGGGTGAAGTGACTACAGATAATAAACAGTAGTACAGGTTAGTTGAGGTAATCTGGGATGGGGTGAAGTGACTATAGATAATAAACAGTAGTACAGGTTAGTTGAGGTAATCTGGGATGGGGTGAAGTGACTACAGATAATAAACAGTAGAACAGGTTAGTTGAGGTAATCTGGGATGGGGTGAAGTGACTATAGATAATAAACAGTAGTACAGGTTAGTTGAGGTAATCTGGGATGGGGTGAAGTGACTATAGATAATAAACAGTAGTACAGGTTAGTTGAGGTAATTTGGGATGGGGTGAAGTGACTATAGATAATATACAGTAGTACAGGTTAGTTGAGGTAATCTGGGATGGGGTGAAGTGACTATAGATAATAAACAGTAGTACAGGTTAGTTGAGGTAATCTGGGATGGGGTGAAGTGACTACAGATAATAAACAGTAGTACAGGTTAGTTGAGGTAATCTGGGATGGGGTGAAGTGACTATAGATAATAAACAGTAGTACAGGTTAGTTGAGGTAATCTGGGATGGGGTGAAGTGACTATAGATAATAAACAGTAGTACAGGTTAGTTGAGGTAATTTGGGATGGGGTGAAGTGACTATAGATAATATACAGGAGGCACAGGTTAGTTGAGGTAATCTGGGATGGGGTGAAGTGACTATAGATAATAAACAGTAGTACAGGTTAGTTGAGGTAATCTGGGATGGGGTGAAGTGACTATAGATAATAAACAGTAGTACAGGTTAGTTGAGGTAATCTGGGATGGGGTGAAGTGACTATAGATAATAAACAGTAGTACAGGTTAGTTGAGGTAATTTGGGATGGGGTGAAGTGACTATAGATAATATACAGGAGGCACAGGTTAGTTGAGGTAATCTGGGATGGGGTGAAGTGACTATAGATAATAAACAGTAGTACAGGTTAGTTGAGGTAATCTGGGATGGGGTGAAGTGACTATAGATAATAAACAGTAGTACAGGTTAGTTGAGGTAATTTGAGATGGGGTGAAGTGACTATAGATAATAAACAGTAGTACAGGTTAGTTGAGGTAATCTGGGATGGGCTGAAGTGACTATAGATAATAAACAGTAGTACAGGTTAGTTGAGGTAATCTGGGATGGGGTGAAGTGACTATAGATAATAAACAGTAGTACAGGTTAGTTGAGGTAATCTGGGATGGGGTGAAGTGACTATAGATAATAAACAGTAGTACAGGTTAGTTGAGGTAATCTGGGATGGGGTGAAGTGACTATAGATAATAAACAGTAGTACAGGTTAGTTGAGGTAATCTGGGATGGGGTGAAGTGACTATAGATAATAAACAGTAGTACAGGTTAGTTGAGGTAATTTGGGATGGGGTGAAGTGACTATAGATAATAAACAGTAGTACAGGTTAGTTGAGGTAATTTGAGATGGGGTGAAGTGACTATAGATAATAAACAGTAGTACAGGTTAGTTGAGGTAATCTGGGATGGGGTGAAGTGACTACAGATAATAAACAGTAGTACAGGTTAGTTGAGGTAATCTGGGATGGGGTGAAGTGACTATAGATAATAAACAGTAGTACAGGTTAGTTGAGGTAATTTGGGATGGGGTGAAGTGACTATAGATAATATACAGGAGGCACAGGTTAGTTGAGGTAATTTGGGATGGGGTGAAGTGACTATAGATAATAAACAGTAGTACAGGTTAGTTGAGGTAATCTGGGATGGGGTGAAGTGACTATAGATAATAAACAGTAGTACAGGTTAGTTGAGGTAATCTGGGATGGGGTGAAGTGACTATAGATAATAAACAGTAGTACAGGTTAGTTGAGGTAATTTGGGATGGGGTGAAGTGACTATAGATAATAAACAGTAGTACAGGTTAGTTGAGGTAATCTGGGATGGGGTGAAGTGACTATAGATAATAAACAGTAGTACAGGTTAGTTGAGGTAATTTGGGATGGGGTGAAGTGACTATAGATAATAAACAGGAGGCCCAGGTTAGTTGAGGCAATCTGGGATGGGGTGAAGTGACTATAGATAATAAACAGTAGTACAGGTTAGTTGAGGTAATCTGGGATGGGGTGAAGTGACTATAGATGATAAACAGTAGTACAGGTTAGTTGAGGTAATCTGGGATGGGGTGAAGTGACTATAGATAATAAACAGTAGTACAGGTTAGTTGAGGTAATCTGGGATGGGGTGAAGTGACTATAGATAATAAACAGTAGTACAGGTTAGTTGAGGTAATCTGGGATGGGGTGAAGTGACTATAGATAATAAACAGTAGTACAGGTTAGTTGAGGTAATTTGGGATGGGGTGAAGTGAGTCTGACCATGCATAGATAATAAACAGCGAATAGCAGCAGTGTACAAAAGGGACGGGGGGGTCAATGTAAATAGTCCGGTGGCCATTTTATGAATTGTTCAGCAGTCTTATGGCTTGGGGGTAGAAGCTGTTAAGGAGCCTTTTGGTCCTAGACTTGGCGCTTCGGTACCGCTTGCAGTGCGGTAGCAGAGAAAACAGTCCAGAACTTGGGTGACTGGAGTCTGACAACTTTATGGGCTTTCTTCTGACACCGCCTGGTGTAGAGGTCCTGGATGTCAGGATGCTTGGCCCCAGTGATGTACTGGGCCGTACGCACCACCTTCTGTAGCGCCTCACGGTCAGATGCTGAGCAGTTGCCATAACAGGCGGTGATGCAACCAGTCAGGATGCTCTCGATGGTGCAGCTATATAACTTTTTGAGGATCTGACCCATGCCCAATCCTTTCAGTCTCCTGAGGGGGAAAAGGTTTTGTCGTGCCCTCTTCACGACTGTCTTGGTGTGTTTGGACCATAATAGTTTGTTGATGTGGACACCAAGGAACTTGAAACTCTCGACTCGCTCCACTACAGTCCTGTCGATGTTAATGGGGGCCTGTTCGGCCTGCCTTTTTCCTGTAGTCCACAATCAGCTCATTTGTCTTGCTCACATTGAGGGAGAGGTTGTTGTCATGGCACCACACTGCCAAGTCTCCTCCCTATACTGCTTGCATCAGTTACCTGATGTGGAATAGAGTTCCATGTAGTCATGGCTCTATGTACTACTGTGGAATAGAGTTCCATGTAGTCATGGCTCTATGTAGTACTGTGCACCTCCCATAGTCTGTTCTGGACTTGGGGACTGTGAAGGGACCTCTGGTGGCATGTCTTGTAGGGTATGTATGGGTGTCTGAGCTGTGTGCTAGTCGTTTAAACAGACAGCTCGGTGCTTTCAAAATGCCAATCCCTCCCACAAATGCAAGAAGTGATGAAGTCAATATCTGGCCTGTTTCCTCTACTGTAATAATAAGTCTGATTGAACCTGGCCTGTTTTCTCTACTGTAATAATAAGTCTGATTGAACCTGGCCTGTTTTCTCTACTGTAATAATACGTCTGATTGAACCTGGCCTGTTAACTCTACTGTAATAATAAGTCTGATTGAACCTGGATATCTGGAGATGAATGTACTGACTATGACTGGTCCACCTAGATATCTGGAGATGAATGTACTGACTATTACTCGTCCACCTAGATATCTGGAGATGAATGCACTGACTATGACTGGTCCACCTAGATATCTGGAGATGAATGTACTGACTATGACTGGTCCACCTAGCTATCTGGAGATGAATGTACTGACTATGACTGGTCCACCTAGATATCTGGAGATTAATGTACTGACTATGACTGGTCCACCTAGATATCTGGAGATGAATGTACTGACTATGACTGGTCCACCTAGATATCTGGAGATTAATGCACTGACTATGACTGGTCCACCTAGATATCTGGAGATTAATGTACTGACTATGACTGGTCCACTTAGATATCTGGAGATGAATGCACTGACTATGACTGGTCCACCTAGATATCTGGAGATGAATGTACTGACTATGACTGGTCCACCTAGCTATCTGGAGATGAATGTACTGACTATGACTGGTCCACCTAGATATCTGGAGATTAATGTACTGACTATGACTGGTCCACCAAGATATCTGGAGATGAATGCACTGACTATGACTGGTCCACCTAGATATCTGGAGATGAATGTACTGACTATGACTGGTCCACCTAGATATCTGGAGATGAATGTACTGACTATGACTGGTCCACCTAGATATCTGGAGATGAATGTACTGACTATGACTGGTCCACCTAGATATCTGGAGATGAATGTACTGACTATGACTGAGATTTGTGATTTTCCAAGCTAGCTATCTGGAGATGAACGTACTGACTATGACTGAGAAATGTGGTTGTCCCAGCTAGCTATCTGGAGATGAATATACAGAGTTTGACTGATATATGTGGTTGTCTCACCTAGCTATCTGGAGATGAATGTACCGACTAGAAGTTGTGTTGGATAAAAGCGTCTGCTAAATCACTCAAATGTAAACAGACTCTGAACAAACACAGTGACAGCAGGGAGATGAGACACTGCAGCCTCTCTAGATGTTTAATTCCTCTCTGCTCGTCGTTTTATCCACATTAGCGCCTGTCAATAAGAGCCGCGTCCGTCGAGACCCAGATTGTTGTCTTCGACGTTTTGTGTTTCCTGTAAAACACGATTAATAATGTAGAATTCTGTATTGTGAAGTGCTCTGTCATCCCGACAGACTGATGTGTTTATCAGTGCTCTCAGAGATGCGTTTATCAGTGCTCTCAGAGATGCTTTGTCAAGTAGAATATTTTCTTCTCCAGACTATGGAAGCGTTTTAATCTCTCAAAGCCAGATATTTTTTTGTGAAAATCATTAAGTCTAAGGTCTAAATGAAGGGCATGTTGAAGACAACAATATCATCAGGGGGCCAAAGTGATTGGATTTTTAAAACCTTACAAGCATTCTGCTAGTCATGTAGATGGATTTACACACTGTAACTAGTCTAGTCATGGATTAATCTACTGTAACTAGTCTAGTCATGGATTAATCTACTGTAACTAGTCTAGTCATGGATTAATCTACTGTAACTAGTCTAGTCATGGATTAATCAACTGTAACTAGTCTAGTCATGGATTAATCTACTGTAACTAGTCTAGTCATGGATTAATCTACTGTAACTAGTCTAGTCTTGGATTAATCTACTGTAACTAGTCTAGTCATGGATTAATCTACTGTAACTAGTCTAGTCATGGATTAATCTACTGTAACTAGTCTAGTCATGGATTAATCTACTGTAACTAGTCTAGTCATGGATTAATCTACTGTAACTAGTCTAGTCATGGATTAATCTACTGTAACTAGTCTAGTCATGGATTAATCTACTGTAACTAGTCTAGTCATGGATTAATCTACTGTAACTAGTCTAGTCATGGATTAATCTACAGGAACTAGTAATGAAATGGTCAGCAGACTGCTAGTCATGGATTAATCTACTGTAACTAGTAAAGAAATGGTCGGCATGGTTACACTGTCATGTCCTAACTGTACAGTTCAGTGGTTAAACTGAAGAGGAACAGAATATTAATAAGATAGTATTTAATGAGGTAGTATATATACAGACTATTATAATGAGGTAGTATAGATACAGACTATTATAATGAGGTAGTATAGATACAGACTATTATAATGAGGTAGTATAGATACAGACTATTATAATAAGGTAGTATATATACAGACTATTATAATGAGGTAGTATAGATACAGACTATTATAATGAGGTAGTATAGATACAGACTATTATAATGAGGTAGTATAGATACAGACTATTATAATAAGGTAGTATATATACAGACTATTATAATGAGGTAGTATAGATACAGACTATTATAATGAGGTAGTATAGATACAGACTACTATAATGAGGTAGTATAGATACAGACTATTATAATGAGGAAGTATAGATACAGACTATTATGAAGTAGTATAGATACAGACTATTATAATGAGGTAGTATAGATACAGACTATTATAATGAGGTAGTATAGATACAGACCATTATAATGAGGTAGTATAGATACAGCAGACTATTATAATGAGGTAGTATAGATACAGACCATTATAATGAGGTAGTATAGATACAGACCATTATAATAAGTTAGTATAGATACAGACTATTATAATAAGGTAGTATATATACAGACTACTATAATAAGGTAGTATATATACAGACTACTATAATAAGGTAGTATAGATACATACTACTATAATGAGGTAGTATAGATACAGACTATTATAATGAGGTAGTGTAGATACAGACTATTATAATAAGGTAGTATAGATACAGACTATTATAATAAGGTAGTATAGATACAGACTATTATAATGAGGTAGTATAGATACAGACTATTATAAGGTAGTATATATACAAACTATTATAATAAGGTAGTATAGATACAGACTGTTATAATGAGGTAGTATATATACAGACTATTATAATGAGGTAGTATAGATACAGACTATTATAAGGTAGTATATATACAAACTATTATAATAAGGTAGTATAGATACAGACTATTATAATGAGGTAGTATAGATACAGACTATTATAATAAGGTAGTATATATACAGACTATTATAATAAGGTAGTATAGATACAGACTATTATAATGAGGTAGTATAGATACAGCAGACTATTATAATAAGGTAGTATAGATACAGACTATTATAATGAGGTAGTATAGATACAGACTATTATAATAAGGTAGTATATATACAGACTATTATAATAAGGTAGTATAGATACAGACTATTATAATGAGGTAGTATAGATACAGCAGACTATTATAATAAGTTAGTATATATACAGACTATTATAATGAGGTAGTATAGATACAGACTATTATAAGGTAGTATATATACAGACTATTATAATGAGGTAGTATAGATACAGCAGACTATTATAATGAGGTAGTATATATACAGACTATTATAATAAGGTAGTATAGATACAGAAGACTACTATAATAAGGTAGTATAGATACAGACTATTATAATGAGGTAGCATAGATACAGTAGACTACTATAATAAGGTAGTATAGATACAGACTATTATAATGAGGTAGTATAGATACAGACTATTATAATGAGGTAGTATAGATACAGACTATTATAATGAGGTAGTATAGATACAGCAGACTATTATAATAATGTAGTATATATACAGACTATTATAATGAGGTAGTATATATACAGACTATTATAATGAGGTAGTATAGATACAGCAGACTATTATAATGAGGTAGTATATATACAGACTATTATAATAAGGTAGTATAGATACAGAAGACTACTATAATAAGGTAGTATAGATACAGACTATTATAATGAGGTAGCATAGATACAGTAGACTACTATAATAAGGTAGTATAGATACAGACTATTATAATGAGGTAGTATAGATACAGACTATTATAATAAGGTAGTATAGATACAGACTATTATAATGAGGTAGTATAGATAGACTATTATAATAAGGTAGTATAGATACAGACTATTATAATGAGGTAGCATAGATACAGTAGACTACTATAATAAGGTAGTATAGATACAGACTATTATAATGAGGTAGTATAGATACAGACTACTATAATGAGGTAGTATAGATACAGACTATTATAATGAGGTAGTATAGATACAGTCTATTATAATAAGGTGGTATAGATACAGACTATTATAATGAGGTAGTATAGATACAGACTATTATAATAAGGTAGTATAGATACAGACTATTATAATGAGGTAGTATAGATACAGACTATTATAATAAGGTAGTATAGATACAGACTATTATAATGAGGTAGTATAGATAGACTATTATAATAAGGTAGTATAGATACAGACTATTATAATGAGGTAGCATAGATACAGTAGACTACTATAATAAGGTAGTATAGATACAGACTATTATAATGAGGTAGTATAGATACAGACTACTATAATGAGGTAGTATAGATACAGACTATTATAATGAGGTAGTATAGATACAGTCTATTATAATGAGGTAGTATAGATACAGACTATTATAATGAGGTAGTATAGATGCAGACTAAAGGGGAGCCTGGAAGAGCAGCTACTTGTTGATTGTCTTCTTGTTTGTTGTTTTCTTCCTCATAGGATGTGGACCTGTAATTGTATCCCACTAAAACATGGGTAACAGAGACCTTGAGCTCTATTCAGTCCGTATCGTGGAAGTTCAGCCCTCAACCTCCATTGACATTTAAAGGCAATGTACCTGCGTTGGCAGAGACGCATTTACAGAAAATGCTGCATATGTGTGCTCACTCTAAAATGACCTTTCTGTAGTTTCAGCGATACAGCTGAAGAGGGCCACTTGCTGGTTGTCATTTGGTAGCCTGATTAACTTCAGTCAGTTATTTCTTCAGTCTAGTTTTCTTAGAGTGGATGATTGAGTGGCTTTGTGTAAAAAGCCCCCCCATGTCTTCAATCCTAACTGTTTTATTTGGTTCGGCGGTTGTGTTTGTCGTGACGTCACTACCAATACCAGTTTCTTTGAACGTCTATTGACCCACTCTATGTCCCAAATGTCTCCCTGTTCCCTATATAGGGCTCTGGTCTAAGGTAGTGTACTATACAGGGCTCTGGTCTAAAGTAGTACACTATATAGGGCTCTGGTCTAAGGTAGTGCACTCTATAGGGCTCTGGTCTAAAGTAGTGCACTATATAGGGCTCTGGTCTAAAGTAGTGCACTATATAGGGCTCTGGTCTAAAGTAGTGCACTATACAGGGCTCTGGTCTAAAGTATTGCACTATATAGGGCTCTGGTCTAAAATAGTGCACTATATAGGGCTCTGGTCTAAAGTAGGCCACTATATAGGGCTCTGGTCAAAAGTAGTGCACTATTTAGGGCATAGGGTGCCATTTGGGATGCATACACAGTGTCTCCCTTCCCTCTAGTTGTTGACGTGATTGTCCTGCTTCACGCTGGGGTATTGATCATGGTTCCACTCAGGTCCTCCTGATCTAACGACTATTAATTAAGACTGTCATCTTCAGACCTCTCATCTAGTGGCTCTGTTGTCTGACTGTATCACTCATTTCATCTAGTGGCTCTGTTGTCAGACTGTTTCACTCATTTCATCTAGTGGCTCTGTTGTCTGACTGTTTCACTCATTTCATCTAGTGGCTCTGTTGTCTGACTGTTTCACTCATTTCATCTAGTGGCTCTGCTGTCTGACTGTTTCACTCATTTCATCTAGTGGCTCTGTTGTCAGACTGTTTCGCTCATTTCATCTAGTGGCTCTGTTGTCTGACTGTTTCACTCATTTCATCTAGTGGCTCTGTTGTCTGACTGTTTCACTCATTTCATCTAGTGGCTCTGTTGTCTGACTGTTTCACTCATTTCATCTAGTGGCTCTGTTGTCTGACTGTTTCACTCATTTCATCTAGTGGCTCTGTTGTCTGACTGTTTCACTCATTTCATCTAGTGGCTCTGTTGTCTGACTGTTTCACTCATTTCATCTAGTGGCTCTGTTGTCTGACTGTTTCACTCATTTCATCTAGTGGCTCTGCTGTCTGACTGTTTCACTCATTTCATCTAGTGGCTCTGTTGTCAGACTGTTTCACTCATTTCATCTAGTGGCTCTGTTGTCAGGCTGTTTCACTCATTTCATCTAGTGGCTCTGTTGTCTGACTGTTTCACTCATTTCATCTAGTGGCTCTGTTGTCTGACTGTTTCACTCATTTCATCTAGTGGCTCTGTTGTCTGACTGTTTCACAAATTTCATCTAGTGGCTCTGTTGTCTGACTGTTTCACAAATTTCATCTAGTGGCTCTGTTGTCTGACTGTTTCACTCATTTAATCTAGTGGCTCTGTTGTCTGACTGTTTCACTCATTTCATCTAGTGGCTCTGTTGTCAGACTGTTTCACTCATTTCATCTAGTGGCTCTGTTGTCAGACTGTTTCACTCATTTTTTTGACCTCTGAAAACGGCTTGTTGTTGTCGTCGTTATGTGTCCTAAAACCATTACCTTTATAAATAGTCTGCGTCGAAGACCAGGTTACCTGGAAATTACGTTACTCATTTCCGGCACTCAGCTGCCATGGCAACAAAAGTGGTCTCCAGGAGAGATAATTTTGGTTAAATAAGAGAGAATGATGTGTGGCTTTTTCACCAGCTGTTGGAAGAGAACACTGTTCCTCCTCCTTACCATGTCATGCCTTTATTATAGATGTAAAGGCTGTTCCTCCTCCTTACCATGTCATGCCTTTATTATAGACGTAAAGGCTGTTCCTCCTCCTTACCATGTCATGTCTTTATTATAGACGTAAAGGCTGTTCCTCCTCCTTACCATGTCATGTCTTTATTATAGACGTAAAGGCTGTTCCTCCTTATAGACATAAAGGCTGTTCCTCCTCCTTACCATGTCATGCCTTTATTATAGAGGTAAAGGCTGTTCCTCCTCCTTACCATGTCATGCCTTTATTATAGACGTAAAGGCTGATCCTTACCATGTCATGCCTTTATTATAGACGTAAAGGCTGTTCCTCCTCCTTACCATGTCATGTCTTTATTATAGAGGTAAAGGCTGTTCCTCCTCCTTACCATGTCATGCCTTTATTATAGACGTAAAGGCTGTTCCTCCTCCTTACCATGTCATGTCTTTATTATAGATGTAAAGGCTGTTCCTCCTCCTTACCATGTCATGCCTTTATTATAGACGTAAAGGCTGTTCCTCCTCCTTACCATGTCATGTCTTTATTATAGATGTAAAGGCTGTTCCTCCTCCTTACCATGTCGTGCCTTTATTATAGACGTAAAGGCTGTTCCTCCTCCTTACCATGTCATGCCTTTATTATAGACGTAAAGGCTGTTCCTCCTCCTTACCATGTCATGTCTTTATTATAGAGGTAAAGGCTGTTCCTCCTCCTTACCATGTCATGTCTTTATTATAGACGTAAAGGCTGTTCCTCCTCCTTACCATGTCATGCCTTTATTATAGAGGTAAAGGCTGTTCCTCCTCCTTACCATGTCATGTCTTTATTATAGACGTAAAGGCTGTTCCTCCTCCTTACCATGTCATGCCTTTATTATAGACGTAAAGGCTGTTCCTCCTCCTTACCATGTCATGCCTTTATTATAGACGTAAAGGCTGTTCCTCCTCCTTACCATGTCATGTCTTTATTATAGATGTAAAGGCTGTTCCTCCTCCTTACCATGTCATGCCTTTATTATAGACGTAAAGGCTGTTCCTCCTCCTTACCATGTCATGTCTTTATTATAGAGGTAAAGGCTGTTCCTCCTCCTTACCATGTCATGTCTTTATTATAGACGTAAAGGCTGTTCCTCCTTACCATGTCATGCCTTTATTATAGACGTAAAGGCTGTTCCTCCTCCTTACCATGTCATGTCTTTATTATAGACGTAAAGGCTGTTCCTCCTTATAGACATAAAGGCTGTTCCTCCTTATAG
This sequence comes from Oncorhynchus mykiss, assembly GCF_013265735.2. Classification (NCBI taxonomy): domain Eukaryota; kingdom Metazoa; phylum Chordata; class Actinopteri; order Salmoniformes; family Salmonidae; genus Oncorhynchus; species Oncorhynchus mykiss. Next base: position 379,618 of record NW_023493665.1, on the reverse strand, counting down.
ACGTAAAGGCTGTTCCTCCTCCTTACCATGTCATGTCTTTATTATAGATGTAAAGGCTGTTCCTCCTCCTTACCATGTCATGTCTTTATTATAGACGTAAAGGCTGTTCCTCCTCCTTACCATGTCGTGCCTTTATTATAGACGTAAAGGCTGTTCCTCCTCCTTACCATGTCATGCCTTTATTATAGACGTAAAGGCTGTTCCTCCTCCTTACCATGTCATGTCTTTATTATAGACGTAAAGGCTGTTCCTCCTTATAGACATAAAGGCTGTTCCTCCTCCTTACCATGTCATGTCTTTATTATAGACGTAAAGGCTGTTCCTCCTCCTTACCATGTCATGTCTTTATTATAGACGTAAAGGCTGTTCCTCCTCCTTACCATGTCATGCCTTTATTATAGACATAAAGGCTGTTCCTCCTCCTTACCATGTCATGCCTTTATCATAGACGTAAAGGCTGTTCCTCCTCCTTACCATGTCATGCCTTTATTATAGACGTAAAGACTGTTCCTCCTCCTTACCATGTCATGTCTTTATTATAGATGTAAAGGCTGTTCCTCCTCCTTACCATGTCATGTCTTTATTATAGAGGTAAAGGCTGTTCCTCCTCCTTACCATGTCATGTCTTTATTATAGACGTAAAGGCTGTTCCTCCTCCTTACCATGTCATGCCTTTATTATAGACGTAAAGGCTGTTCCTCCTTATAGACATAAAGGCTGTTCCTCCTCCTTACCATGTCATGCCTTTATTATAGACGTAAAGGCTGTTCCTCCTCCTTACCATGTCATGTCTTTATTATAGACGTAAAGGCTGTTTCTCCTCCTTACCATGTCATGCCTTTATTATAGACGTAAAGGCTGTTCCTCCTTATAGACGTAAAGGCTGTTCCTCCTCCTTACCATGTCATGTCTTTATTATAGACGTAAAGGCTGTTCCTCCTCCTTACCATGTCATGCCTTTATTATAGACGTAAAGGCTGATCCTTACCATGTCATGCCTTTATTATAGACGTAAAGGCTGTTCCTCCTCCTTACCATGTCATGTCTTTATTATAGACGTAAAGGCTGTTCCTCCTTATAGACATAAAGGCTGTTCCTCCTTATAGACGTAAAGGCTGTTCCTCCTCCTTACCATGTCATGTCTTTATTATAGATGTAAAGGCTGTTCCTCCTCCTTACCATGTCATGTCTTTATTATAGACGTAAAGGCTGTTCCTCCTCCTTACCATGTCGTGCCTTTATTATAGACGTAAAGGCTGTTCCTCCTCCTTACCATGTCATGCCTTTATTATAGACGTAAAGGCTGTTCCTCCTCCTTACCATGTCATGTCTTTATTATAGACGTAAAGGCTGTTCCTCCTTATAGACATAAAGGCTGTTCCTCCTCCTTACCATGTCATGTCTTTATTATAGACGTAAAGGCTGTTCCTCCTCCTTACCATGTCATGTCTTTATTATAGAGGTAAAGGCTGTTCCTCCTTATAGACATAAAGGCTGTTCCTCCTCCTTACCATGTCATGTCTTTATTATAGACGTAAAGGCTGTTCCTCCTCCTTACCATGTCATGCCTTTATTATAGACATAAAGGCTGTTCCTCCTCCTTACCATGTCATGCCTTTATCATAGACGTAAAGGCTGTTCCTCCTCCTTACCATGTCATGCCTTTATTATAGACGTAAAGACTGTTCCTCCTCCTTACCATGTCATGTCTTTATTATAGATGTAAAGGCTGTTCCTCCTCCTTACCATGTCATGTCTTTATTATAGACATAAAGGCTGTTCCTCCTCCTTACCATGTCATGCCTTTATTATAGACGTAAAGGCTGTTCCTCCTTATAGACATAAAGGCTGTTCCTCCTCCTTACCATGTCATGTCTTTATTATAGACGTAAAGACTGTTCCTCCTCCTTACCATGTCATGCCTTTATTATAGACGTAAAGGCTGCTGAAGACATTAGCCGTGTTTACAGATCACTACAGTCGGTAGGAGAGAGAGAGAGATGAGGAGAGGGAGAGGACTGAGACAGGGAGAGAATAAGAGAGAGAGGGATGGTGAGAGGAGACAGTCCTTCAGTCCTCTCCTCATCTAATACTATCTGACAGACCTCCTTAGAGGGATGGTGAGAGGAGACAGTCCTTCAGTCCTCTCCTCCTCTAATACTATCTGACAGACCTCCTTAGAGGGATGGAGCAGCCTGGTAACCACAGTACTGAACAACACTTAATGACCACCTCTACTGTCACTGGTATAGAGGGAAGGAGTCATCTCGACTGTCACTGGTATAGAGGGATGGAGTCCCCTCTACTGTCACTGGTATAGAGGGATGGAGTCATCTCTACTAGTATAGAGGGATGGAATCACCTCTACTGGTATAGAGGGATGGAGTCACCTCTACTGGTATAGAGGGATGGAGTCCCCTCTACTGGTATAGAGGGATGGAGTCCCCTCTACTGGTATAGAGGGATGTAGTCACCTCTACTGTCACTGGTATAGAGTGATGGAGTCACCTCTACTGTCACTGGTATAGATGGATGGAGTCACCTCTACTGGTATAGAGGGATGGAGTCACCTCTACTGGTATAGAGGGATGGAGTCACCTCTACTGGTATAAAGGGATGGAGTCACCTCTACTGGTATAGAGGGATGGAGTCCCCTCTACTGGTATAGAGGGATGTAGTCACCTCTACTGGTATAGAGGGATGGAGTCCCCTCTACTGGTATAGAGGGATGTAGTCACCTCTACTGTCACTGGTATAGAGTGATGGAGTCACCTCTACTGTCACTGGTATAGATGGATGGAGTCACCTCTACTGGTATAGAGGGATGGAGTCCCCTCTACTGGTATAGAGGGATGGAGTCCCCTCTACTGGTATAGAGGGATGGAGTCACCTCTACTGGTATAGAGGGATGGAGTCACCTCTACTGGTATAGAGGGATGGAGTCACCTCTACTGGTATAGAGGGATGGAGTCACCTCTACTCGTGTAGAGGGATGGAGTCACCACCACTGTCTCTGGTATAGAGGGATGGAGTCACCTCTACTGTCACTGGTATAGAGGGATGGAGTCACCTCTAATAGGATGGTGTGTATAGACAGTATAGACAGTAGTTATATAGTATGGTGTGTATAGACAGTATAGACAGTAGTTATATAAGATGGTGTGTATAGACAGTAGTTATATAGGATGGTGTGTATAGACAGTAGTTATATAGGATGGTGTGTATAGACAGTATAGACAGTAGTTATATAAGATGGTGTGTATAGACAGTAGTTATATAGGATGGTGTGTATAGACAGTAGTTATATAGGATGGTGTGTATAGACAGTATAGACAGTAGTTATATAGGATGGTCTGTATAGACAGTATAGACAGTAGTTATATAGGATGGTGTGTATAGACAGTAGTTATATAGGATGGTGTGTATAGACAGTAGTTATATAGGATGGTGTGTATAGACAGTAGTTATTTGGGATGGTGTGTATAGACAGTAGTTATTTGGGATGGTGTGTATAGACAGTATAGACAGTAGTAATATAGGATGGTGTGTTTAGACAGTATAGACAGTAGTTATATAGGATGGTGTGTATAGACAGTAGTTATATAGGATGGTGTGTATAGACAGTATAGACAGTAGTTATATAGGATGGTGTGTATAGACAGTAGTTATATAGGATGGTGTGTATAGACAGTAGTAATATAGGATGGTGTGTATAGACAGTAGTAATATAGGATGGTGTGTATAGACAGTATAGACAGTAGTTATATAGGATGGTGTGTATAGACAGTAGTAATATAGGATGGTGTGTTTAGACAGTATAGACAGTAGTTCTATAGAATGGTGTAGAGACTGATGGTAACCGTGGGTTACAGTATTAGGGCTGATGGTAACCGTGGGTTACAGTATTAGGGCTGATGGTAACCGTGGGTTACTGTATTAGGGCTGATGGTGAAAGTGGGTTATAGTATTAGGGCTGATGGTAACCGTGGGTTAGAGTATTAGGGCTGATGGTAACCGTGGGTTACAGTATTAGGGCTGATGGTAACCGTGGGTTACAGTATTAGGGCTGATGGTGACAGTGGGTTACAGTATTAGGGCTGATGGTAACAGAGGGTTACAGTATTAGGGCTGATGGTGACCGTGGGTTACAGTATTAGGGCTGATGGTAACAGAGGGTTACAGTATTAGGGCTGATGGTAACAGAGGGTTATAGTATTAGGGCTGATGGTTACAGTGGGTTACAGTAGCAAATCAAATCAAATCAAATTTATTTTTATAGCCCTTCGTACATCAGCTGATATCTCAAAGTGCTGTACAGAAACTCAGCCTACAACCCCAAACAGCAAGCAATGCAGGTGTAGAATCACGGTGGCTAGGAAAAACTCCCTAGAAAGGCCAAAACCTAGGAAGAAACCTAGAGAGGAACCAGGCTATGTGGGGTGGCCAGTCCTCTTCTGGCTGTGCCGGGTGGAGATTATAACAGAACATGGCCAAGATGTTCAAATGTTCATAAATGACCAGCATGGTCGAATAATAATAAGGCAGAACAGTTGAAACTGGAGCAGCAGCACAGTCAGGTGGACTGGGGACAGCAAGGAGTCATCATGTCAGGTATTCCTGGGGCATGGTCCTAGGGCTCAGGTCCTCCGAGAGAGAGAAAGAGAGAAGGAGAGAATTAGAGAACGCACACTTAGATTCACACAGGACACCGAATAGGACAGGAGAAGTACTCCAGATATAACAAACTGACCCTAGCCCCCCGACACATAAACTACTGCAGCATAAATACTGTAGCAGGGCTGATGGTAACAGAGGGTTACAGTATTAGGGCTGATGGTAACAGAGGGTTACAGTATTAGGGCTGATGGTAACAGAGGGTTACAGTATTAGTGCTGATGGTACTGTGGGTTACAGTATTAGGGCTGATGGTACTGTGGGTTACAGTATTAGGGCTGATGGTGACCGTGGGTTACAGTATTAGGGCTGATGGTGAACGTGGGTTACAGTATTAGGGCTGATGGTAACCGTGGGTTACAGTATTAGGACTGATGGTAACCATGGGTTACAGTATTAGGGCTGATGGTAACAGAGGGTTACAGTATTAGGGCTGATGGTAACCATGGGTTACAGTATTAGTGCTGATGGTACTGTGGGTTACAGTATTAGGGCTGATGGTGACCGTGGGTTGCAGTTTTAGGGCTGATGGTAACAGTGGGTTACAGTATTAGGGCTGATCATGACCGTGGGTTACAGTATTAGGGCTGATGGTAACAGAGGGTTACAGTATTAGGGCTGATGGTAACCATGGGTCACAGTATTTGTGCTGATGGTTACAGTGGGTTACAGTATTAGGGCTGATGATGACCGTGGTTTACAGTATTAGTGCTGATGGTACTGTGGGTTACAGTATTAGGGCTGATGGTAACCGTGGGTTACAGTATTAGGGCTGATGGTGACCGTGGGTTACAGTATTAGGGCTGATGGTGAACGTGGGTTACAGTATTAGAGCTGATGGTGAACGTGGGTTACAGTATTAGGGCTGATGGTGACCGTGGGTTACAGTATTAAGGCTGATGGTAACCGTGGGTTACAGTATTAGGGCTGATGGTAACCGTGGGTTACAGCATTAGGGCTGATGGTAACCGTGGGTTACAGTATTAGGGCTGACGGTAACTGTGGGTTACAGTATTAGGGTTGATGTAACAGTGGGTTACAGTATTAGGGCTGATGGTAACCGTGGGTTACAGTATTAGGGCTGATGGTAACAGTGGGTTACAGTATTAGGGCTGATGGTAACCGTGGGTTACAGTATTAGGGCTGATAGTAACAGTGGGTTACAGTATTAGGGCTGATGGTAACAGTGGGTTACAGTATTAGGGCTGATGGTGACCGTGGGTTACAACAGTATTAGGGCTGATGGTGACCGTGGGTTACAACAGTATTAGGGCTGATGGTGACAGTGGGTTACAGTTTTAGGGCTGATGGTAACCGTGGGTTACAGTATTAGGGTTGATGGTAACAGAGGGTTACAGTATTAGGGCTGATGGTTACAGTATTAGTGCTGATGGTGACAGTGTGTTACAGTATTGGGGCTGATGGTGACTGTGGGTTACAGTATTAGGGCTGATGGTGACCGTGGGTTACAGTATTAGGGCTGATGGTGACCGTGGGTTACAGTATTAGGGCTGATGGTAACCGTGGGTTACAGTATTAGGGCTGATGGTAACAGAGGGTTACAGTGTTAGGGCTGATGGTGACCGGGGTTACAGTATTAGGGCTGATGGTAACCGTGGGTTACAGTATTAGGGCTGATGGTGACCGTGGGTTACAGTATTAGGGCTGATGATGAACGTGGGTTACAGTATTAGAGCTGATGGTGAACGTGGGTTACAGTATTAGGGCTGATGGTAACCGTGGGTTACAGTATTAGGACTGATGGTAACCGTGGGTTACAGTATTAGGGCTGATGGTAACAGAGGGTTACAGTATTAGGGCTGATGGTAACCATGGGTTACAGTATTTGTGCTGATAGTTACAGTGGGTTACAGTATTAGGGCTGATGATGACCATGGTTTACAGTATTAGTGCTGATGGTACTGTGGGTTACAGTATTAGGGCTGATGGTAACCGTGGGTTACAGTATTAGGGCTGATGGTGACCGTGGGTTACAGTTTTAGGGCTGATGGTAACCGTGGGTTACAGTATTAGGGCTGATGGTAACCGTGGGTTACAGTATTAGGGCTGATGGTAACCGTGGGTTACAGTATTAGGGCTGACAGTAACCGTGGGTTACAGTATTAGGGTTGATGTAACAGTGGGTTACAGTATTAGGGCTGATGGTAACCGTGGGTTACAGTATTAGGGCTGATGGTAACCGTGGGTTACAGTATTAGGGCTGATGGTAACAGTGGGTTACAGTATTAGGGCTGATGGTAACCGTTGGTTACAGTATTAGGGCTGATGGTAACAGTGGGTTACAGTATTAGGGCTGATGGTAACAGTGGGTTACAGTATTAGGGCTGATGGTGACCGTGGGTTACAACAGTATTAGGGCTGATGGTGACAGTGGGTTACAGTTTTAGGGCTGATGGTAACCGTGGGTTACAGTATTAGGGTTGATGGTAACAGAGGGTTACAGTATTAGGGCTGATGGTTACAGAGGGTTACAGTATTAGGGCTGAATGTGACAGTGTGTTACAGTATTGGGGCTGATGGTGACTGTTTTTGTTACAGTATTAGGGCTGATGGTGACCGTGGGTTACAGTATTAGGGCTGATGGTAACCGTGGGTTACAGTATTAGGGCTGATGGTGACCGTGGGTTACAGTATTAGGGCTGATGGTGACCGTGGGTTACAGTATTAGGGCTGATGGTGACAGTGGGTTACAGTATTAGGGCTGATGGTGACTGTGGGTTACAGTATTAGGGCTGATGGTAACCGTGGGTTACAGTATTAGGGCTGATGGTAACCTTGGGTTACAGTATTAGGGCTGATGGTAACCGTGGGTTACAGTATTAGGGTTGATGTAACAGTGGGTTACAGTATTAGGGCTGATGGTAACCGTGGGTTTCAGTATTAGGGTTGATGAAACAGTGGGTTACAGTATTAAGGCTGATGGTATACGTGGGTTACAGTATTAGGGCTGATGGTGACCGTGGGTTACAGTATTAGGGCTGATGGTGACAGTGGGTTACAGTATTAGGGCTGATGGTGACTGTGGGTTACAGTATTAGGGCTGATGGTAACCGTGGGTTACAGTATTAGGGCTGATGGTAACCTTGGGTTACAGTATTAGGGCTGATGGTAACCGTGGGTTACAGTATTAGGGTTGATGTAACAGTGGGTTACAGTATTAGGGCTGATGGTAACCGTGGGTTTCAGTATTAGGGTTGATGGTATACGTGAGTTACAGTATTAGGGTTGATGTAACAGTGGGTTACAGTATTAAGGCTGATGGTATACGTGGGTTACAGTATTAGGGCTGATGGTATACGTGAGTTACAGTATTAGGGCTGATGGTAACCGTGGGATACAGTATTAGGGCTGATGGTAACCGTGGGTTTCAGTATTAGGGTTGATGAAACAGTGGGTTACAGTATTAAGGCTGATGGTATACGTGGGTTACAGTATTAGGGCTGATGGTATACGTGAGTTACAGTATTAGGGCTGATGGTAACCGTGGGATACAGTATTAGGGCTCATGGTAACAGTGGGTTACAGTATTAGGGCTGATGGTATACGTGAGTTACAGTATTAGGGCTGATGGTATACGTGAGTTACAGTATTAGGGCTGATGGTATACGTGAGTTACAGTATTAGGGCTGATGGTAACCGTGGGATACAGTATTAGGGCTGATGGTAACCGTGGGATACAGTATTAGGGCTCATGGTAACAGTGGGTTACAGTATTAGGGTTGATGGTATACGTGAGTAACAGTATTAGGGCTGATGGTAACCGTGGGATACAGTATTAGGGCTCATGGTAACAGTGGGTTACAGTATTAGGGTTGATGGTATACGTGAGTAACAGTATTAGGGCTGATGGTAACCGTGGGATACAGTATTAGGGCTGATGGTATACGTGAGTTACAGTATTAGGGCTGATGGTAACCGTGGGATACAGTATTAGGGCTGATGGTAACCGTGGGATACAGTATTAGGGTTGAGCAGTTGCAGCAATGCTGAGCAACAGTTGAACTACTAAAGTCTTTCTATCTATTGTCTCTGTGCCTGTCTTAGTCACCCTAAACCAACAGTCTTGAGTTTACAGCCAGGAAAAATATGCCTATGTTGTTCTGACTGTAGTCTTCTCTTGTCTCTTCTCTCTCAGTGGCTCCAGGGAGTGACCACCCCCAGGGAGAGGACTCTGAAACGGGGGACAGATCCAGCTCACAGGCCCTCCGATCACAAGCAGCCACACTACTACTGGCCTTGGTGTTGACTTCACTACTGACGACACGACATGTACCTAGCTGTGACACCATCAGCCCTCTGCTGTGACCCCTCCAACACTTTCATTTCCCTGTTATCTGAGGAAAGGAAATGAAGAGGAACCGTCTGAAGTGAGAGAGGGTAAACAGAAACTCTAGACGTTCTAGAACTTGAACTGTGTCTGAGTTCTAGAAGGAGACAGGGGATGATGTCAGACAGGAAGAGGATATCAATGGAAACAGAAACCCACTGACCTGTGAGGATAAAGAAGTACACATTATAACACTGTGTTTCTAGTATGGAGACAATCATATATATATTTCCAGTAGGGAGAACAAGTATTTGATACACTGCCGATTTTGCAGGTTTTCCTACTTACAAAGCATGTAGAGGTCTGTAATTTTTTATCATAGGTACACTATCTAAATCTAAAACAAAAATCCAGAAAATCACATTGTATGATTTTTAAGTAATTAATTAGCATTTTATTGCATGACATAAGTATTTGATCACCTACCAACCAGTAAGAATTCCGGCTCTCACAGACCTGTTAGTTTTTCTTTAAGAAACCCTCCTGTTCTCCACTCACTACCTGTATTAACTGCACCTGTTTGAACTCGTTACCTGTATAAAAGACACTATGATAAATTACAGACCTCTACATGCTTTGTAAGTAGGAAAACCTGCAAAATCGGCAGTGTATCAAATCCTTGTTCTCCCCACTGTATCTGCCTGACTATACCCGACAGTTTCACTAACAACCCAATACTGAGGAATTCCACAAGGCTACTGTCTCTGCCCTGAAATACTCCCCTCCTCTTCAAATGTTTTTGTATCATGTGAAAAAGTGAACATTTTTATTATTCTATTTCATTGATAATATATACTACCTTTCAACAGTTTGGGGTCACTAAGAAATGTCCTTGTTTTTGAAAGAAAAGCAAAACAAAATTGAAATAATTAAAATAATATCAAATTGATCAGAAATACCGTGTAGACATGTTGTAAATGACTGTAAATGTTGTAAATGACTATTGTAGCTGGAAACAGCAGATTTTTAATGGAATATCGACATAGGCGTATAGAGGCCCATTATCAGCAACCATCACTCCTGTGTTCCAGTGGCACGTTGTGTTAGCTAATCCAAGTTGATCATTAGAAAACCCTTTTGCAAATATGTTAGCACAGCTGAAATCTGCTGTTCTGATAAAATAATCAATAAAACTGTCCTTCTTTAGACTAGTTGAGTATCTGGAGCATCAGCATTTGTGGATTCGATTACAGGCTCAAAATGGCCAGAAACAAATAACTTTCTTCTGAAACTCATCAGTCTATTCTTGTTCTGAGAAATGAAGACTATTCCATGCGATAAATTGCCAAGAAACTGAAGATCTCGTACAACGCTGTGTACTACTCCCTTCACAGAACAGCGCAAACTGGCTCTAACCAGAATAGAAAGAGGAGTGGGAGGCCCCGGTGCACAACTGAGCCAGAGGACAAGTACATTAGTGTCTAGTTTGAGAAACAGATGCCTCACAAGTCCTCAACTGGCAGCTTCATTAAATAGTACCCACAAAACACCAGTCTCAACGTCAACAGTGAAGAGGCGACTCCGGGATGCCGGCCTTCATCATGTACCATGTACCCTGTCTCCCTCTCTCTTTAAATATAGTTCCTCCATCATGTTGTGGGATTCCCATTACAGACACCTAGAACCCTGATATTCTCATCATGTAGCGGTACCATGTACCCTGTCTCCCTCTCTCTTTAAATATAGTTCCTCCATCATGTTGTGGGATTCCCATTACAGACACCTAGAACCCTGAGATTCTCATTACAGACACCTAGAACCCTGAGATTCTCATTACAGACACCTAGAACCCCGAGATTCTCATTACAGACACCTAGCACCCTAGAAACCATTTGAATATCAAACTCACAGAAATTATTATCATTAATAAATACTTCTTTTTTTTAAGAACCAGGAAGATGAAGTTGTCAAAGCCACACCCCCATGAAATCATTGAATATCCCAGAATGTCCTCTCAAAGGCACAACAGGACTTAATACAGTGGCCTGTATGGCCTCAGAGATACAGACCTGATGACCACTAGACAGGACAACAATGAACTGCTGAAGGATGACGTTGAACAACATAAAGAAGGTGAAGTGGTAGAGAGAGTAGAGAGGAGGAGGGGGGAAGGAGGGGTAGAGAGGAGGGGAGAAGGAGAGGTAGAGAGGAGGAGGGGAGAGGAGGAGGTTTAGAGAGGAGGAGGGGAGAAGGAGGGGTAGAGAGGAGGGGAGAAGGAGAGGTAGAGAGGAGGAGGGGAGAGGAGGAGGTTTAGAGAGGAGGAGGGGAGAAGGAGGGGTAGAGAGGAGGGGAGAAGGAGAGGTAGAGAGGAGGAGGGGTAGAGAGGAGGAGGGGAGAAGGAAGGGTAGAGAGGAGGGGAGAAGGAGAGGTAGAGAGGAGGAGGGGAGAGGAAGAGGGGTAGAGAGGGGGAGGGGTAGAGAGGAGGAGGGGAGAAGGAGGGAAGAGGAGGAGGGGTAGAGAGGAGGAAGGGAGAGGAGGAAAGGTAGAGAGGAGGAAGGGAGTGGAGGAGGGAGAGGAGGAGGAGGGGTAGAGAGGAGGAGGGGTAGAGAGGTGGTGGAAAGGAGGAGGGGTAGAGAAGAAGAGGGGGGAGAAGGAGGAGGGGTAGAGAGGGGGAGAAGGAGGTGTAGAGAGGGGGTGGAAAGGAGGAGGGGTAGAGAGGGAGAGGAGGAGGGGGAAGAGGGGAGAAGGAGGGGGTGGGGTAGAGAGGGGGAGGAGGAGGGGTAGAGAGGGGGCGGAAAGGAGGAGGGGTGGAGAGGGAGAGGAGGGGGGGAGGAGGAGAGAGGAGGGGTTGAGGAGGAGAGGAGAGAGGAGGGGTAGAGGAAGAGGAGAGAGGAGGGGAAGAGAGATGAGGTGGCAGGAGGGAGCGAGGAGGGGAGGAGAGAGGAGGGGGGGTAGAGGAGGAGGAGAGAGGAGGGGAAGAGAGATTAGGTGGCAGGAGGGAGAGAGGAGGTGGTAGAGGAGGGGTAGAACGGAGAGGGAGAGAGGAGGGGAGGAGGAGAGAGGAGGGAAGAGAGATGAGGTGGCAGGAGGGAGAGAGGAGGTGGTAGAGGAGGGGTGGAGGAGGAGGGGTAGAAGGGAGAGGGAGAGAAGGGAGAGAGGAGGGGAGGAGGAGGAGAGCGGAGGGAAGAGAGGTGAGGTGGCAGGAGGGAGAAAGGAGGAGGTAGAGGAGGGGTGGAGAGGGGGAGGAGGGGTAGAAGGGAGAGAGAGTGAATGGGTCAGTGAATTCAGTCTCTCCCTTCCATCCCCAGAAACAGATTAGTTTCCCCAGGAGTCCATTATCTCCTTTCTAACTCAATCCATCACTCCTCCTCTACTTCTCTCTTCCACTTCACAGGGTGCTGTGAGGATGTGTAGATGTGTGTGTGTTAGCTGTACAAGACTGTGTGTGTGTGCGGGGGGGGGGTTCTATGAGCCAGCAGGCCCCCAGGGGGGGGGGGGGGTTCTATGAGCCAGCAGGCACCCAGGGGGGGGGGGGGGGGGGGGGGGGGGTCTATGAACCAGCAGGCTCCCGGGGGGGCGGGGGGGGGTTCTATGAGCCAGCAGGGGTGTAAAGATGAATAGTGAAGAGCTCAATAAGGGCTGAGGAGTCTGAATACATGAATGAATTTGAATCACCTGAAAAACCTAGTGGCTCTGCCCTCCCCATGAATACTCACCAAACCTCCAACAACATCTACAAGGAAGAATAAACCAGAAGAATACTTTGTCATTTTCAGATCAGAGAAATGTGTATTTCTGTGTGTTTTACTGAGGCACAACAGCCTAAGCCTGGCAGATAATATTGTCAGAGTCACAACACTAAAATGTCAAATCTTTTCATGTTTATCACTGCAATAATGATAACAGAACGCCCATGCTAGGTGCCATGGAAACGAGGCTTCTGTCTGGAACATAGACCTGGATTCAAACAAAGCCCACTGCGCCCACGTGGTACGACACAGCCTGTAGTTATAACCTGTCTCCATGTTAGTGGATGGAGACACACAGCCTGTAGTTATAACCTGTCTCCATGTTAGTGGATGGAGACACACAACCTGTAGTTATAACCTGTCTCCATGTTAGTGGATGGAGACACACAGCCTGTAGTTATAACCTGTCTCCATGTTAGTGGATGGAGACACAGCCTGTAGTTATAACCTATTTCCATGTTAGTGGATGGAGACACACAGCCTGTAGTTATAACCTGTCTCCACGTTAGTGGATGGAGACACACAGCCTGTAGTTATAACCTGTCTCCATGTTAGTGGATGGAGACACAGCCTGTAGCCTGTAGTTATAACCTGTCTCCATGTTAGTGGATGGAGACACACAGCCTGTAGTTATAACCTGTCTCCATGTTAGTGGATGGAGACACACAGCCTGTAGTTATAACCTGTCTCCATGTTAGTGGATGGAGACACACAGCCTGTAGTTATAACCTGTCTCCATGTTAGTGGATGGAGACACACAGCCTGTAGTTATAACCTGTCTCCATGTTAGTGGAAGGAGACACACAGCCCTGGTGTCTGGGCAGCAGAGTGGCAGGTCAGGATCCTCTTATTGTCTAAATGCTGGTTCCTGGAGCTGGAATATTTATATAACAGTATAACTGAGAGGGATATATAGTTAGGGATGATACCGGTGTTATTTTGGGGGTGTTGAACTGAGAGGGATGATACCGGTGTTATTTTGGGGGTGTTGAACTGAGAGGGATGATACCGGTGTTATTTTGGGGGTGTTGAACTGAGAGGGATGATCTGGGTGTTATTTTGGGGGTGTTGAACTGAGAGGGATGATCTGGGTGTTATTTTGGGGGTGTTGAACTGAGAGGGATGATCTGGGTATTATTTCAGGGGTGTTGAACTGAGAGGTATGATCTGGGTGTTATTTTGGGGGTGTTGAACTGAGAGGGATGATCTGGGTGTTATTTTGGGGGTGTTGAACTGAGAGGGATGATCTGGGTGTTATTTTGGGGGTGTTGAACTGAGAGGGATGATCTGGGTGTTATTTTGGGGGTGTTGAACTGAGAGGGATGATCTGGGTGTTATTTTGGGGGTGTTGAACTGAGAGGTATGATCTGGGTGTTATTTTGGGGGTGTTGAACTGAGAGGGATGATCTGGGTGTTATTTTGGGGGTGTTGAACTGAGAGGTATGATCTGGGTGTTATTTTGGGGGTGTTGAACTGAGAGGGATGATCTGGGTGTTATTTTGGGGGTGTTGAACTGAGAGGGATGATACCGGTGTTATTTTGGGGGTGTTGAACTGAGAGGGATGATACCAGTGTTATTTTGGGGGTGTTGAACTGAGAGGTATGATCTGGGTGTTATTTTGGGGGTGTTGAACTGAGAGGGATGATCTGGGTGTTATTTTGGGGGTGTTGAACTGAGAGGGATGATCTGGGTGTTATTTTGGGGGTGTTGAACTGAGAGGTATGATCTGGGTATTATTTCAGGGGTGTTGAACTGAGAGGTATGATCTGGGTGTTATTTTGGGGGGTGTTGAACTGAGAGGGATGATTTGGGTGTTATTTCAGGGGTGTTGAACTGAGAGGGATGATCTGGGTGTTATTTCGGGGGTGTTGAACTGAGAGGGATGATTTGGGTGTTGAAAGTGATAAAGAGTTTTAATCTGTTTGCTAACACAGGCAAGAGGTTTATTGGTGTTTAGCCAGTCTGTCTGTCAACCAATAGAGATCCAAAGTTAAGTCCCTCAGCAATGTTTATGGGCTGGGGATTGGCCAACATGAGAGCTGGGGCTCAGCCAGTCAGAAGACAGTAGAGAGGCATTGGAGTTTTGACTCTCCAAAATGAATACATTGTTATTATATCGTCTCATTTGAAATTACAAGAATGACCCTTCAGGAAGCTTTATGTGGACCCTGCTGTTTTTAGAGAGGTTAGTGTAATGTCCTGTACATCACCATCTCTGTTGTTAGAGAGGTTAGTGTAATGTCCTGTACATCACTATCTCTGTTTTCTGTATAATGGCAGGGACGGAGGAAATATTAGCTCAAACTAAAACAACATCTCCAATCCTCTTGTTTATCGTGTCCTCCCCCTCAGGACTCCAGCTGTGTGGTTTTTTCTGATGTGTGAGGAAGGAGAAAACAGTCCCATCAATATTGGGTTTTCCTGCTGTCTCTCCTCCCACTGAGATAAGTGCCTCAATTCACCCCCACTTCTGCTTCCACCTATCACACAGTGGTTGGTGCTGGGACCAGCTTTCACAATAAACTCTCTCTCGCTCTGTGTCACGATTTCTCCTCTCTCTCTCTTTTGCTCTCTCTCTCTCTGACTGATTCTCTTAATAACGATCTCTCTCTCTCTTTCTCTCGCTGTCTCTCTCTCTCCCGCTGTCTCTCTCGCTGTCTCTCTCTCTCTCGCTGTCTCTCTCTCGCTGTCTCTCTCTCTCTCTCACTGTCTCTCTCTCTCTCGCTGTCTCTCTCGTTCTCTGTCTCTCTCTCTCGCTGTCTCTCTCTCTCTGACTGATTCTCTCTTAATCACGATCTCTCTCTCTCTCTCTCGCTGTCTCTCTCTCTCGCTGTCTCTCTCTCTCTCGTTCTCAGTCTCTCTCTCTCTCGTTCTCTGTCTCTCTCTCTCTCTCTCGTTCTCGTTCTCTCTCTTTCTCAGCAGTGCTGTGATGTAGGAGTGAACAGTAGGGTACATCTGTCTGCAGTTTATTTTATGGAAGATAGATGGACATTCCCTAATGCAGACACAAATACATAGGTTTGAATCTACTGACAGAGAGAGAGAGAAGTTTACGACGTGTCACAGATCAGATCCACAAAGCTCACCATCACAAAACCAGTCTATCCTCCCTAAGCTGTAGTTCGTGGTTCAGAAACCCTGGATGAGACGTTCTGCAGCAGATATGGACCTGAACCACCTGTAGACCAGACAAACCAGTCCAGCACAGTGTTCTGTGATACATATGGACCTGAACCACCTGTAGACCAGACAAACCAGTCCAGCATAATGTGCTGTGATACATATGGACCTGGACCACCTGTAGACCAGACAAACCAGTCCAGCACAGTGTTCTGTGATACATATGGACCTGAACCACCTGTAGACCAGACAAACCAGTCCAGCATAATGTGCTGTGATACATTTGGACCGATGACACAAGCCTTTCTTCAGTACAGCCCTGCCTGGTAGAGATAAAATGGAAAGGAGGATACCTAGTCAGTTGAACAACTGAATGCCTTCAACTGAGATGTGTCTTCTCTATTTTAACCCAACCCCTCTGAATCAGAGAGGTGCGGGGGGGGGGGGGGGGGGGGGGACTACACAGGAGGGTGTTCTGATGGATCAATCCATTCTAACCCACGGGAGGGTGTTCTGATGTTGGATCAATCCATTCTAACCCACAGGAGGGTGTTCTGATGGATCAATCCATTCTAACCCACAGGAGGGTGTTCTGATGGATCAATCCATTCTAACCCACGGGAGGGTGTTCTGATGGATCAATCCATTCTAACCCACGGGAGGGTGTTCTGATGGATCAATCCATTCTAACCCACAAGAGGGTGTTCTGATGGATCAATCCATTCTAACCCACAGGAGGGTGTTCTGATGGATCAATCCAATCTAACCCACAGGAGGGTGTTCTGATGGATCAATCCATTCTAACCCACAGGAGGGTGTTCTGATGGATCAATCCATTCTAACCCACGGGAGGGTGTTCTGATGGATCAATCCATTCTAACCCACAGAGGCAGATAATGAGGAATGTCATCTGAAGTCAGCCACTTCAGAAGCAGATTCAATACTCACCAACAGCTGCAAGTCCCAATAAAACTACATCTCATTTTGACGTTTCCTCACTTTGTGTAGCAACATTATCATGAATCTAGAAGGAAGTTTGGTGCGTCAGAGTGAAAGCAGTTAGTTAGCTTCACAGCACAAATGCTTGTTAGCAAGTGAATCACACCGGCTTTAGCCGGGGCCTGCCTAGCAACACGTCGTGGCACAACAATTTCCCATGATTTGTGAATCTGTTCAGACCAAACAGCAAAGTGCCACAGCTAAAATGGCTTTGAAAAAGATACGATTTCAGCTAAAAAGGGAGAAGTATCTAATAGCTACATTATGGCATTCACGAATGAGTCAGCAGTTTGAATTGTATAATGACAGGCAGGATTCAACAGATTGTATAATGACAGGCAGGATTCAACAGATTGTATAATGACAGGCAGGAATCAGCAGATTGTATAATGACAGGCAGGATTCAACAGATTGTATTGTATAATGACAGGCAGGAATCAGCAGATTGTATAATGACAGGCAGGAATCAACAGATTGTATAATGACAGGCAGGATTCAACAGATTGTATAATGACAGGCAGGAATCAGCAGATTGTATAATGACAGGCAGGAATCAACAGATTGTATAATGACAGGCAGGATTCAACAGATTGTATTGTATAATGACAGGCAGGAATCAGCAGATTGTATAATGACAGGCAGGAATCAACAGATTGTATAATGACAGGCAGGATTCAACAGATTGTATAATGACAGGCAGGAATCAGCAGATTGTATAATGACAGGCAGGAATCAACAGATTGTATAATGACAGGCAGGAATCAACAGATTGTATAATGACAGGCAGGATTCAACAGATTGTATAATGACAGGCAGGAATCAGCAGATTGTATAATGACAGGCAGGAATCAACAGATTGTATAATGACAGGCAGGATTCAACAGATTGTATAATGACAGGCAGGAATCAACAGATTGTATAATGACAGGCAGGATTCAACAGATTGTATAATGACAGGCATGAATCAACAGATTGTATTGTATAATGACAGGCAGGAATCAGCAGATTGTATAATGACAGGCAGGATTCAGCAGATTGTATAATGACAGGCAGGATTCAGCAGATTGTATAATGACAGGCAGGAATCAGCAGATTGTATAATGACAGGCAGGAATCAACAGATTGTATTGTATAATGACAGGCAGGAATCAGCAGATTGTATAATGACAGGCAGGAATCAACAGATTGTATTGTATAATGACAGGCAGGAATCAGCAGATTGTATAATGACAGGCAGGAATCAACAGATTGTATTGTATAATGACAGGCAGGATTCAACAGATTGTATAATGACAGGCAGGAATCAACAGATTGTATAATGACAGGCAGGATTCAACAGATTGTATAATGACAGGCAGGAATCAGCAGATTGTATAATGACAGGCAGGAATCAGCAGATTGTATAATGACAGGCAGGATTCAACAGATTGTATAATGACAGGCAGGAATCAGCAGATTGTATAATGACAGGCAGGAATCAACAGATTGTATAATGACAGGCAGGATTCAACAGATTGTATAATGACAGGCAGGAATCAACAGATTGTATAATGACAGGCAGGATTCAACAGATTGTATAATGACAGGCAGGAATCAGCAGATTGTATAATGACAGGCAGGATTCAACAGATTGTATAATGACAGGCAGGATTCAACAGATTGTATAATGACAGGCAGGAATCAACAGATTGTATAATGACAGGCAGGATTCAACAGATTGTATAATGACAGGCAGGATTCAACAGATTGTATAATGACAGGCAGGAATCAGCAGATTGTATAATGACAGGCAGGATTCAACAGATTGTATAATGACAGGCATGAATCAACAGATTGTATTGTATAATGACAGGCAGGAATCAGCAGATTGTATAATGACAGGCAGGAATCAACAGATTGTATAATGACAGGCAGGATTCAACAGATTGTATAATGACAGGCAGGATTCAACAGATTGTATAATGACAGGCGGGAATCAGCAGATTGTATAATGACAGGCAGGAATCAACAGATTGTATAATGACAGGCATGAATCAACAGATTGTATTGTATAATGACAGGCAGGAATCAGCAGATTGTATAATGACAGGCAGGATTCAACAGATTGTATAATGACAGGCAGGAATCAACAGATTGTATAATGACAGGCATGAATCAACAGATTGTATTGTATAATGACAGGCATGAATCAACAGATTGTATTGTATAATGACAGGCAGGAATCAGCAGATTGTATAATGACAGGCAGGATTCAACAGATTGTATAATGACAGGCAGGATTCAACAGATTGTATAATGACAGGCAGGATTCAACAGATTGTATAATGACAGGCATGAATCAACAGATTGTATAATGACAGGCAGGAATCAACAGATTGTATAATGACAGGCAGGAATCAACAGATTGTATAATGACAGGCAGGATTCAACAGATTGTATAATGACAGGCATGAATCAACAGATTGTATTGTATAATGACAGGCAGGAATCAGCAGATTGTATAATGACAGGCAGGAATCAACAGATTGTATAATGACAGGCATGAATCAACAGATTGTATAATGACAGGCAGGAATCAGCAGATTGTATAATGACAGGCAGGAATCAGCAGATTGTATAATGACAGGCAGGAATCAACAGATTGTATAATGACAGGCAGGATTCAACAGATTGTATAATGACAGGCATGAATCAACAGATTGTATTGTATAATGACAGGCAGGAATCAGCAGATTGTATAATGACAGGCAGGAATCAACAGATTGTATAATGACAGGCAGGAATCAACAGATTGTATAATGATAGGCAGGATTCAACAGATTGTATAATGACAGGCATGAATCAACAGATTGTATTGTATAATGACAGGCAGGAATCAGCAGATTGTATAATGACAGGCAGGAATCAGCAGATTGTATAATGACAGGCAGGATTCAACAGATTGTATAATGACAGGCAGGATTCAACAGATTGTATAATGACAGGCAGGATTCAACAGATTGTATAATGACAGGCAGGAATCAACAGATTGTATAATGACAGGCAGGATTCAACAGATTGTATAATGACAGGCAGGAATCAGCAGATTGTATAATGACAGGCAGGATTCAACAGATTGTATAATGACAGGCAGGAATCAGCAGATTGTATAATGACAGGCAGGATTCAACAGATTGTATAATGACAGGCAGGATTCAACAGATTGTATAATGACAGGCAGGAATCAACAGATTGTATTGTATAATGACAGGCAGGAATCAGCAGATTGTATAATGACAGGCAGGAATCAACAGATTGTATAATGACAGGCATGAATCAACAGATTGTATTGTATAATGACAGGCAGGAATCAGCAGATTGTATAATGACAGGCAGGATTCAACAGATTGTATAATGACAGGCAGGAATCAACAGATTGTATAATGACAGGCATGAATCAACAGATTGTATTGTATAATGACAGGCAGGAATCAGCAGATTGTATAATGACAGGCAGGATTCAACAGATTGTATAATGACAGGCAGGAATCAACAGATTGTATAATGACAGGCATGAATCAACAGATTGTATTGTATAATGACAGGCATGAATCAACAGATTGTATTGTATAATGACAGGCAGGAATCAGCAGATTGTATAATGACAGGCAGGAATCAGCAGATTGTATAATGACAGGCAGGAATCAACAGATTGTATAATGACAGGCATGAATCAACAGATTGTATTGTATAATGACAGGCAGGAATCAGCAGATTGTATAATGACAGGCAGGATTCAACAGATTGTATAATGACAGGCAGGAATCAACAGATTGTATAATGACAGGCATGAATCAACAGATTGTATTGTATAATGACAGGCATGAATCAACAGATTGTATTGTATAATGACAGGGAGGAATCAACAGATTGTATAATGACAGGCAGGAATCAGCAGATTGTATAATGACAGGCAGGAATCAACAGATTGTATAATGACAGGCAGGATTCAACAGATTGTATAATGACAGGCATGAATCAACAGATTGTATTGTATAATGACAGGCAGGAATCAGCAGATTGTATAATGACAGGCATGAATCAACAGATTGTATTGTATAATGACAGGCAGGAATCAGCAGATTGTATAATGACAGGCAGGAATCAGCAGATTGTATAATGACAGGCAGGATTCAACAGATTGTATAATGACAGGCATGAATCAACAGATTGTATTGTATAATGACAGGCAGGAATCAGCAGATTGTATAATGACAGGCAGGAATCAGCAGATTGTATAATGACAGGCAGGATTCAACAGATTGTATAATGACAGGCAGGAATCAACAGATTGTATAATGACAGGCAGGATTCAACAGATTGTATAATGACAGGCAGGATTCAACAGATTGTATAATGACAGGCAGGATTCAACAGATTGTATAATGACAGGCAGGATTCAACAGATTGTATAATGACAGGCAGGAATCAGCAGATTGTATAATGACAGGCAGGATTCAACAGATTGTATAATGACAGGCATGAATCAACAGATTGTATTGTATAATGACAGGCAGGAATCAGCAGATTGTATAATGACAGGCAGGAATCAACAGATTGTATAATGACAGGCAGGATTCAACAGATTGTATAATGACAGGCAGGATTCAACAGATTGTATAATGACAGGCATGAATCAACAGATTGTATTGTATAATGACAGGCAGGAATCAGCAGATTGTATAATGACAGGCAGGATTCAACAGATTGTATAATGACAGGCAGGAATCAACAGATTGTATAATGACAGGCATGAATCAACAGATTGTATTGTATAATGACAGGCATGAATCAACAGATTGTATTGTATAATGACAGGCAGGAATCAACAGATTGTATAATGACAGGCAGGATTCAACAGATTGTATAATGACAGGCAGGATTCAACAGATTGTATAATGACAGGCAGGAATCAGCAGATTGTATAATGACAGGCAGGATTCAACAGATTGTATAATGACAGGCAGGAATCAGCAGATTGTATAATGACAGGCAGGAATCAACAGATTGTATTGTATAATGACAGGCAGGATTCAACAGATTGTATAATGACAGGCAGGATTCAACAGATTGTATAATGACAGGCAGGATTCAACAGATTGTATAATGACAGGCAGGAATCAGCAGATTGTATAATGACAGGCAGGAATCAACAGATTGTATAATGACAGGCAGGATTCAACAGATTGTATAATGACAGGCATGAATCAACAGATTGTATTGTATAATGACAGGCAGGAATCAGCAGATTGTATAATGACAGGCAGGAATCAGCAGATTGTATAATGACAGGCAGGACTCAACAGATTGTATAATGACAGGCAGGATTCAACAGATTGTATAATGACAGGCAGGATTCAACAGATTGTATAATGACAGGCAGGAATCAACAGATTGTATAATGACAGGCATGAATCAACAGATTGTATTGTATAATGACAGGCAGGATTCAACAGATTGTATAATGACAGGCAGGAATCAGCAGATTGTATAATGACAGGCAGGAATCAACAGATTGTATAATGACAGGCAGGATTCAACAGATTGTATAATGACAGGCATGAATCAACAGATTGTATTGTATAATGACAGGCAGGAATCAGCAGATTGTATAATGACAGGCAGGAATCAGCAGATTGTATAATGACAGGCAGGACTCAACAGATTGTATAATGACAGGCAGGATTCAACAGATTGTATAATGACAGGCAGGATTCAACAGATTGTATAATGACAGGCAGGAATCAGCAGATTGTATAATGACAGGCAGGAATCAGCAGATTGTATAATGACAGGCAGGATTCAACAGATTGTATAATGACAGGCATGAATCAACAGATTGTATTGTATAATGACAGGCAGGAATCAGCAGATTGTATAATGACAGGCAGGATTCAACAGATTGTATAATGACAGGAAGGAATCAAAAGATTGTATAATGACAGGCAGGATTCAACAGATTGTATAATGACAGGCATGAATCAACAGATTGTATTGTATAATGACAGGCAGGAATCAGCAGATTGTATAATGACAGGCAGGATTCAACAGATTGTATAATGACAGGCAGGATTCAGCAGATTGTATAATGACAGGCAGGAATCAGCAGATTGTATAATGACAGGCAGGAATCAACAGATTGTATTGTATAATGACAGGCAGGAATCATCAGATTTTATAATGACAGGCAGGAATCAGCAGATTGTATAATGACAGGCAGGAATCAGCAGATTGTATAATGACAGGCAGGAATCAACAGATTGTATAATGACAGGCAGGATTCAACAGATTGTATAATGACAGGCAGGATTCAACAGATTGTATAATGACAGGCAGGATTCAACAGATTGTATAATGACAGGCAGGAATCAGCAGATTGTATAATGACAGGCAGGATTCAACAGATTGTATAATGACAGGCAGGAATCAACAGATTGTATAATGACAGGCATGAATCAACAGATTGTATTGTATAATGACAGGCATGAATCAACAGATTGTATTGTATAATGACAGGCAGGAATCAACAGATTGTATAATGACAGGCAGGATTCAACAGATTGTATAATGACAGGCAGGATTCAACAGATTGTATAATGACAGGCAGGAATCAACAGATTGTATAATGACAGGCAGGAATCAGCAGATTGTATAATGACAGGCAGGAATCAACAGATTGTATAATGACAAGCAGGATTCAACAGATTGTATAATGACAGGCAGGATTCAACAGATTGTATAATGACAGGCAGGAATCAGCAGATTGTATAATGACAGGCAGGAATCAACAGATTGTATAATGACAGGCAGGATTCAACAGATTGTATAATGACAGGCATGAATCAACAGATTGTATTGTATAATGACAGGCAGGAATCAGCAGATTGTATAATGACAGGCAGGAATCAACAGATTGTATAATGACAGGCAGGATTCAACAGATTGTATAATGACAGGCAGGATTCAACAGATTGTATAATGACAGGCAGGAATCAGCAGATTGTATAATGACAGGCAGGAATCAACAGATTGTATAATGATAGGCAGGATTCAACAGATTGTATAATGACAGGCATGAATCAACAGATTGTATTGTATAATGACAGGCAGGAATCAGCAGATTGTATAATGACAGGCAGGATTCAACAGATTGTATAATGACAGGCAGGAATCAACAGATTGTATAATGACAGGCATGAATCAACAGATTGTATTGTATAATGACAGGCATGAATCAACAGATTGTATTGTATAATGACAGGCAGGAATCAGCAGATTGTATAATGACAGGCAGGAATCAGCAGATTGTATAATGACAGGCAGGAATCAGCAGATTGTATAATGACAGGCAGGAATCAACAGATTGTATAATGACAGGCAGTAATCAACAGATTGTATTGTATAATGACAGGCAGGAATCAAGAGATTGTATTGTATAATGACAGGCAGGAATCAACAGATTGTATAATGACAGGCAGGAATCAACAGCGTGTATAATGACAGGCAGGAATCAACAGATTGTATTGTATAATGACAGGCAGGAATCAACAGATTGTATTGTATCATGACAGGCAGGAATCAACAGATTATATTGTATAATGACAGGCAGGAATCAACAGATTGTATAATGACAGGCAGGAATCAACAGATTGTATTGTATAATGACAGGCAGGATTCAGCAGATTGTATTGTATCATGACAGGCAGGAATCAACAGATTATATTGTATAATGACAGGCAGGAATCAACAGATTGTATAATGACAGGCAGGAATCAACAGATTGTATTGTATAATGACAGGCAGGAATCAACAGATTGTATAATGACAGGCAGGAATCAACAGATTGTATAATGACAGGCAGGAATCAACAGATTGTATTGTATAATGACAGGCAGGAATCAACAGATTGTATTGTATAATGACAGGCAGGAATCAACAGATTGTATAATGACAGGCAGGAATCAACAGCGTGTATAATGACAATCAGGAATCAACAGATTGTATTGTATAATGACAGGCAGGAATCAACAGTTTGTATAATGACAGGCAGGAATCAACAGATTGTATAATGACAGGCAGGAATCAACAGAGTGTATAATGACAGGCAGGAATCAACAGATTGTATTGTATAATGACAGGCAGGAATCAACAGTTTGTACTGTATAATGACAGGCAGGAATCAACAGATTGTATTGTATAATGACAGGCAGGAATCAACAGATTGTATTGTATAATGACAGGCAGGAATCAACAGATTGTATTGTATAATGACAGGCAGGAATCAACAGCGTGTATTGTATAATGACAGGCAGGAATCAACAGATTGTATTGTATAATGACAGGCAGGAATCAACAGATTGTATAATGACAGGCAGGAATCAACAGATTGTATAATGACAGGCAGGAATCAACAGATTGTATAATGACAGGCAGGAATCAACAGATTGTATAATGACAGGCAGGAATCAACAGATTGTATTGTATAATGACAGGCAGGAATCAACAGATTGTATTGTATAATGACAGGCAGGAATCAACAGATTGTATAATGACAGGCAGGAATCAACAGCGTGTATAATGACAGGCAGGAATCAGCAGATTGTATTGTATAATGACAGGCAGGATTCAACAGATTGTATAATGACAGGCAGGAATCAACAGATTGTATAATGACAGGCAGGAATCAACAGATTGTATAATGACAGGCAGGAATCAACAGATTGTATAATGACAGGCAGGAATCAACAGATTGTATTGTATAATGACAGGCAGGAATCAACAGATTGTATTGTATAATGACAGGCAGGAATCAACAGATTGTATAATGACAGGCAGGATTCAACAGATTGTATAATGACAGGCAGGAATCAACAGATTGTATAATGACAGGCATGAATCAACAGATTGTATTGTATAATGACAGGCATGAATCAACAGATTGTATTGTATAATGACAGGCAGGAATCAGCAGATTGTATAATGACAGGCAGGAATCAGCAGATTGTATAATGACAGGCAGGAATCAGCAGATTGTATAATGACAGGCAGGAATCAGCAGATTGTATAATGACAGGCAGGAATCAACAGATTGTATTGTATAATGACAGGCAGGATTCAACAGATTGTATAATGACAGGCAGGAATCAACAGATTGTATTGTATAATGACAGGCAGGAATCAACAGATTGTATAATGACAGGCAGGAATCAACAGATTGTATTGTATAATGACAGGCAGGAATCAACAGATTGTATTGTATAATGACAGGCAGGAATCAACAGATTGTATAATGACAGGCAGCAATCAACAGCGTGTATAATGACAGGCAGGAATCAACAGATTGTATTGTATAATGACAGGCAGGAATCAACAGATTGTATTGTATAATGACAGGCAGGAATCAACAGATTATATTGTATAATGACAGGCAGGAATCAACAGATTGTATAATGACAGGCAGGAATCAACAGATTGTATTGTATAATGACAGGCAGGAATCAACAGATTGTATAATGACAGGCAGGAATCAACAGATTGTATTGTATAATGACAGGCAGGAATCAACAGTTTGTACTGTATAATGACAGGCAGGAATCAACAGATTGTATTGTATAATGACAGGCAGGAATCAACAGATTGTATTGTATAATGACAGGCAGGAATCAACAGATTGTATTGTATAATGACAGGCAGGAATCAACAGCGTGTATTGTATAATGACAGGCAGGAATCAACAGATTGTATTGTATAATGACAGGCAGGAATCAACAGATTGTATAATGACAGGCAGGAATCAACAGATTGTATAATGACAGGCAGGAATCAACAGATTGTATAATGACAGGCAGGAATCAACAGATTGTATAATGACAGGCAGGAATCAACAGATTGTATTGTATAATGACAGGCAGGAATCAGCAGATTGTATAATGACAGGCAGGAATCAGCAGATTGTATAATGACAGGCAGGAATCAGCAGATTGTATAATGACAGGCAGGAATCAGCAGATTGTATAATGACAGGCAGGAATCAACAGATTGTATTGTATAATGACAGGCAGGATTCAACAGATTGTATAATGACAGGCAGGAATCAACAGATTGTATTGTATAATGACAGGCAGGAATCAACAGATTGTATAATGACAGGCAGGAATCAACAGATTGTATTGTATAATGACAGGCAGGAATCAACAGATTGTATTGTATAATGACAGGCAGGAATCAACAGATTGTATAATGACAGGCAGCAATCAACAGCGTGTATAATGACAGGCAGGAATCAACAGATTGTATTGTATAATGACAGGCAGGAATCAACAGATTGTATTGTATAATGACAGGCAGGAATCAACAGATTATATTGTATAATGACAGGCAGGAATCAACAGATTGTATAATGACAGGCAGGAATCAACAGATTGTATTGTATAATGACAGGCAGGAATCAACAGATTGTATAATGACAGGCAGGAATCAACAGATTGTATTGTATAATGACAGGCAGGAATCAACAGTTTGTACTGTATAATGACAGGCAGGAATCAACAGATTGTATTGTATAATGACAGGCAGGAATCAACAGATTGTATTGTATAATGACAGGCAGGAATCAACAGATTGTATTGTATAATGACAGGCAGGAATCAACAGCGTGTATTGTATAATGACAGGCAGGAATCAACAGATTGTATTGTATAATGACAGGCAGGAATCAACAGATTGTATAATGACAGGCAGGAATCAACAGATTGTATAATGACAGGCAGGAATCAACAGATTGTATAATAACAGGCAGGAATCAACAGATTGTATTGTATAATGACAGGCAGGAATCAACAGATTGTATTGTATAATGACAGGCAGGAATCAACAGATTGTATTGTATAATGACAGGCAGGAATCAACAGATTGTATAATGACAGGCAGGAATCAACAGCGTGTATAATGACAGGCAGGAATCAGCAGATTGTATTGTATAATGACAGGCAGGATTCAACAGATTGTATAATGACAGGCAGGAATCAACAGATTGTATAATGACAGGCAGGAATCAACAGATTGTATAATGACAGGCAGGAATCAACAGATTGTATAATGACAGGCAGGAATCAACAGATTGTATTGTATAATGACAGGCAGGAATCAACAGATTGTATTGTATAATGACAGGCAGGAATCAGCAGATTGTATAATGACAGGCAGGATTCAACAGATTGTATAATGACAGGCAGGAATCAACAGATTGTATAATGACAGGCATGAATCAACAGATTGTATTGTATAATGACAGGCATGAATCAACAGATTGTATTGTATAATGACAGGCAGGAATCAGCAGATTGTATAATGACAGGCAGGAATCAGCAGATTGTATAATGACAGGCAGGAATCAGCAGATTGTATAATGACAGGCAGGAATCAGCAGATTGTATAATGACAGGCAGGAATCAACAGATTGTATTGTATAATGACAGGCAGGATTCAACAGATTGTATAATGACAGGCAGGAATCAACAGATTGTATTGTATAATGACAGGCAGGAATCAACAGATTGTATAATGACAGGCAGGAATCAACAGATTGTATTGTATAATGACAGGCAGGAATCAACAGATTGTATTGTATAATGACAGGCAGGAATCAACAGATTGTATAATGACAGGCAGCAATCAACAGCGTGTATAATGACAGGCAGGAATCAACAGATTGTATTGTATAATGACAGGCAGGAATCAACAGATTGTATTGTATAATGACAGGCAGGAATCAACAGATTATATTGTATAATGACAGGCAGGAATCAACAGATTGTATAATGACAGGCAGGAATCAACAGATTGTATTGTATAATGACAGGCAGGAATCAACAGATTGTATAATGACAGGCAGGAATCAACAGATTGTATTGTATAATGACAGGCAGGAATCAACAGATTGTATTGTATAATGACAGGCAGGAATCAACAGATTGTATAATGACAGGCAGCAATCAACAGCGTGTATAATGACAGGCAGGAATCAACAGATTGTATTGTATAATGACAGGCAGGAATCAGCAGATTGTATAATGACAGGCAGGAATCAACAGTTTGTATAATGACAGGCAGGAATCAACAGATTGTATAATGACAGGCAGCAATCAACAGCGTGTATAATGACAGGCAGGAATCAACAGATTGTATTGTATAATGACAGGCAGGAATCAGCAGATTGTATAATGACAGGCAGGAATCAACAGATTGTATAATGACAGGCAGGAATCAACAGTTTGTATAATGACAGGCAGGAATCAACAGATTGTATAATGACAGGCAGGAATCAACAGAGTGTATAATGACAGGCAGGAATCAACAGATTGTATTGTATAATGACAGGCAGGAATCAACAGATTGTACTGTATAATGACAGGCAGGAATCAACAGATTGTATTGTATAATGACAGGCAGGAATCAACAGATTGTATTGTATAATGACAGGCAGGAATCAACAGATTGTATAATGACAGGCAGGAATCAACAGCGTGTATAATGACAGGCAGGAATCAGCAGATTGTATTGTATAATGACAGGCAGGATTCAACAGATTGTATAATGACAGGCAGGAATCAACAGATTGTACAATGACAGGCAGGAATCAACAGATTGTATAATGACAGGCAGGAATCAACAGATTGTATAATGACAGGCAGGAATCAACAGATTGTATAATGACAGGCAGGAATCAACAGATTGTATTGTATAATGACAGGCAGGAATCAACAGATTGTATTGTATAATGACAGGCAGGAATCAACAGATTGTATAATGACAGGCAGCAATCAACAGCGTGTATAATGACAGGCAGGAATCAACAGATTGTATTGTATAATGACAGGCAGGAATCAACAGATTGTATTGTATAATGACAGGCAGGAATCAACAGATTATATTGTATAATGACAGGCAGGAATCAACAGATTGTATAATGACAGGCAGGAATCAACAGATTGTATTGTATAATGACAGGCAGGAATCAACAGATTGTATAATGACAGGCAGGAATCAACAGATTGTATTGTATAATGACAGGCAGGAATCAACAGATTGTATTGTATAATGACAGGCAGGAATCAACAGATTGTATAATGACAGGCAGCAATCAACAGCGTGTATAATGACAGGCAGGAATCAACAGATTGTATTGTATAATGACAGGCAGGAATCAACAGTTTGTATAATGACAGGCAGGAATCAACAGATTGTATAATGACAGGCAGGAATCAACAGATTGTATTGTATAATGACAGGCAGGAATCAACAGTTTGTACTGTATAATGACAGGCAGGAATCAACAGATTGTATTGTATAATGACAGGCAGGAATCAACAGATTGTATTGTATAATGACAGGCAGGAATCAACAGCGTGTATTGTATAATGACAGGCAGGAATCAACAGATTGTATTGTATAATGACAGGCAGGAATCAACAGATTGTATAATGACAGGCAGGAATCAACAGATTGTATAATGACAGGCAGGAATCAACAGATTGTATAATTTTATTTATTTTATTTTACCTTTATTTAACCAGGTAGGCAAGTTGAGAACAAGTTCTCATTTACAATTGCGACCTGGCCAAGATAAAGCAAAGCAGTTCGACAGATACAACAACACAGAGTTACACATGGAGTAAAACAAACATACAGTCAATAATAAAGTATAAACAAGTCTATATACAATGTGAGCAAATGAGGTGAGAAGGGAGGTAAAGGCAAAAAAAGGCCTTGGTGGCAAGGTAAATACAATATAGCAAGTAAAACACTGGAATGGTAGTTTTGCAATGGAAGAATGTGCAAAGTAGAAATAAAAATAATGGGGTGCAAAGGAGCAAAAATAAATAAATAAATTAAATACAGTTGGGAAAGAGGTAGTTGATAGGGCTAAATTATATGTGGGCTATGTACAGGTGCAGTAATCTGTGAGCTGCTCTGACAGTTGGTGCTTAAAGCTAGTGAGGGAGATAAGAGTTTCCAGTTTCAGAGATTTTTGTAGTTCGTTCCAGTCATTGGCAGCAGAGAACTGGAAAGAGAGGCGGCCAAAGAAAGAATTGGTTTTGGGGGTGACTAGAGAGATATACCTGCTGGAGCGTGTGCTACAGGTGGGAGATGCTATGGTGACCAGCGAGCTGAGATAAGGGGGGACTTTACCTAGCAGGGTCTTGTAGATGACATGGAGCCAGTGGGTTTGGCGACGAGTATGAAGCGAGGGCCAGCCAACGAGAGCGTACAGGTCGCAATGGTGGGTAGTGTATGGGGCTTTGGTGACAAAACGGATTGCACTGTGATAGACTGCATCCAGTTTGTTGAGTAGGGTATTGGAGGCTATTTTGTAAATTACATCGCCAAAGTCGAGGATTGGTAGGATGGTCAGTTTTACAAGGGTATGTTTGGCAGCATGAGTGAAGGATGCTTTGTTGCGAAATAGGAAGCCAATTCTAGATTTAACTTTGGATTGGAGATGTTTGATATGGGTCTGGAAGGAGAGTTTACAGTCTAACCAGACACCTAAGTATTTGTAGTTGTCCACGTATTCTAAGTCAGAGCCGTCCAGAGTAGTGATGTTGGACAGGCGGGTAGGTGCAGGTAGTGATCGGTTGAAGAGCATGCATTTAGTTTTACTTGTATTTAAGAGCAGTTGGAGGCCACGGAAGGAGAGTTGTATGGCATTGAAGCTTGCCTGGAGGGTTGTTAACACAGTGTCCAAAGAAGGGCCGGAAGTATACAGAATGGTGTCGTCTGCGTAGAGGTGGATCAGAGACTCACCAGCAGCAAGAGCGACCTCATTGATGTATACAGAGAAGAGAGTCGGTCCAAGAATTGAACCCTGTGGCACCCCCATAGAGACTGCCAGAGGTCCGGACAACAGACCCTCAGATTTGACACACTGAACTCTATCAGAGAAGTAGTTGGTGAACCAGGCGAGGCAATCATTTGAGAAACCAAGGCTGTTGAGTCTGCCGATGAGGATGTGGTGATTGACAGAGTCGAAAGCCTTGGCCAGATCAATGAATACGGCTGCACAGTAATGTTTCTTATCGATGGCGGTTAAGATATCGTTTAGGACCTTGAGCGTGGCTGAGGTGCACCCATGACCAGCTCTGAAACCAGATTGCATAGCAGAGAAGGTATGGTGAGATTCAAAATGGTCGGTAATCTGTTTGTTGACTTGGCTTTCGAAGACCTTAGAAAGGCATGGTAGGATAGATATAGGTCTGTAGCAGTTTGGGTCAAGAGTGTCCCCCCCTTTGAAGAGGGGGATGACCGCAGCTGCTTTCCAATCTTTGGGAATCTCAGACGACACGAAAGAGAGGTTGAACAGGCTAGTAATAGGGGTGGCAACAATTTCGGCAGATAATTTTAGAAAGAAAGGGTCCAGATTGTCTAGCCCGGCTGATTTGTAGGGGTCCAGATTTTGCAGCTCTTTCAGAACATCAGCTGAATGGATTTGGGAGAAGGAGAAATGGGGAAGGCTTGGGCGAGTTGCTGTTGGGGGTGCAGTGCTGTTGACAGGGGTAGGAGTAGCCAGGTGGAAAGCATGGCCAGCAGTAGAAAAATGCTTATTGAAATTTTCAATTATGGTGGATTTATCAGTGGTGACAGTGTTTCCTATCTTCAGTGCAGTGGGCAGCTGGGAGGAGGTGTTCTTATTCTCCATGGACTTTACAGTGTCCCAGAACTTTTTTGAGTTAGTGTTGCAAGAAGCAAATTTCTGCTTGAAAAAGCTAGCCTTGGCTTTTCTAACTGCCTGTGTATAATGGTTTCTAGCTTCCCTGAACAGCTGCATATCACGGGGGCTGTTCGATGCTAATGCAGAACGCCATAGGACGTTTTTGTGTTGATTAAGGGCAGTCAGGTCTGGGGAGAACCAAGGGCTATATCTGTTCCTGGTTCTAAATTTCTTGAATGGGGCATGTTTATTTAAGATGGTTAGGAAGGCATTTTTAAAAAATATCCAGGCATCCTCTACTGACGGGATGAGGTCAATATCCTTCCAGGATACCCCGGCCAGGTCGATTAGAAAGGCCTGCTCGCTGAAGTGTTTCAGGGAGCGTTTTACAGTGATGAGAGGAGGTCGTTTGACCGCTGACCCATTACGGATGCAGGCAATGAGGCAGTGATCGCTGAGATCTTGGTTGAAGACAGCAGAGGTGTATTTAGAGGGGAAGTTGGTTAGGATGATATCTATGAGGGTGCCCGTGTTTAAGGCTTTGGGGAGGTACCTGGTAGGTTCATTGATAATTTGTGTGAGATTGAGGGCATCAAGTTTAGATTGTAGGATGGCTGGGGTGTTAAGCATGTTCCAGTTTAGGTCGCCTAGCAGCACGAGCTCTGAAGATAGATGGGGGGCAATCAGTTCACATATGGTGTCCAGAGCACAGCTGGGGGCAGAGGGTGGTCTATAGCAGGCGGCAACGGTGAGAGACTTGTTTTTAGAAAGGTGGATTTTTAAAAGTAGAAGTTCAAATTGTTTGGGTACAGACCTGGATAGTAGGACAGAACTCTGCAGGCTATCTTTGCAGTAAATTGCAACACCGCCCCCTTTGGCAGTTCTATCTTGTCTGAAAATGTTGTAGTTTGGAATTAAAATGTCTGAATTTTTGGTGGTCTTCCTAAGCCAGGATTCAGACACAGCTAGAACATCCGGGTTGGCAGAGTGTGCTAAAGCAGTGAAAAGAACAAACTTAGGGAGGAGGCTTCTAATGTTAACATGCATGAAACCAAGGCTATTACGGTTACAGAAGTCGTCAAAAGAGAGCGCCTGGGGAATAGGAGTGGAGCTAGGCACTGCAGGGCCTGGATTCACCTCTACATCGCCAGAGGAACATAGGAGGAGTAGAATAAGGGTGCGACTGAAAGCAATAAGAATTGGTCGTCTAGAACGTCTGGAACAGAGAGTAAATGGAGGTTTCTGGGGGCGATAAAATAGCATCAAGGTATAATGTACAGACAAAGGTAAGGTAGGATGTGAATACAGTGGAGGTAAACCTAGGTATTGAGTGATGAAGAGAGAGATATTGTCTCTAGAAACATCATTGAAACCAGGAGATGTCATTGCATATGTGGGTGGTGGAACTAATAGGTTGGATAAGGTATAGTGAGCAGGACTAGAGGCTCTACAGTGAAATAAGCCAATAAACACTAACCAGAACAGCAATGGACAAGACATATTGACATTAAGGAGAGGCATGCTTAGTCGAGTGATCAAAAGGGTCCAGTGAGTGGAGAGGTTGGTTTAGGGTCACGGCGATTTAGACAGCTAGCCAAGCCAACCGGTAGCAAGCTAGCATAGGATGGAGTCTGTTGTTAGCCACCTCTTGCGTTCGGTCAGTAGATTAGTGGGGTTCCGTGTGGTAGAGGGGATTAATCCAAATCACACAACAACAAAAATAAGAACAATAGATATAGTTATAGAGGCCCGAGAAGAAAACATAATAATTCAAATAAATAAATTGTCCGATTGTCTATTCAGATAGCAGCCGGAAAGACAGCTAACGGTTAGCGGGCCGCAGATGGGCGTTCCGGTAACGTCGCGACAGAGGAGCCAGCCGGATCTCCTTCAGGTAGATAACGTCGGCAGTCCGGTTGTGAAGGCCCGGTGGGGCTCCGCGTAGGCAGTGAAACGGGTCCGGATAGGTGACTGCAGCCCAGGAGTGAATGATGGAACTCAGGCGTGATTGACGGAGCTGGCTAGCACCGGAACAATCGATGTTTGCTCCGGAATCGACGAAAGCCGACTGTCACACGGATAGCAGCTAGCTAGCTGTGAGATCCGGGTATGAACGTCCAGAGAGCAGTTGAAATCCAGGGACATGGAGAGAAAAAAAATGGTCCGGTATGTTCCGTTTCCCGAGCCGCGCTGCGCCGTACAAAACTGGCGATAGATTTTCGATAGATTTTCGAACTAAAGGACAGCCGATGACCACAAACCGTGGTTAGCTTCTGATTAGCTTCTGGGCTAGCTCCTGGCTAGCTTCTGGCTAGTTTCTGGCCAGCCTCCTGGAGTTTCTGGCTAGCTTCCTGAAGGATTGCAGATCTGAGGTAAATAATACTTTTTTATAAATATAAATTGGTGAGGCTGGTTGCAGGAGAGTGTTTAGAAGATGAGTTGATGGAAAATAAAAATAAAATGTATGTGAAAAAAAGTTGTAAATATATATATATACAGGACACGACAAGACGAGGACAAAAGACGTCTGAACTGCTATGCGATCTTGGAGAAATTAAGGACAGGCAGGAATCAACAGATTGTATTGTATAATGACAGGCAGGAATCAACAGATTGTATTGTATAATGACAGGCAGGAATCAACAGATTGTATAATGACAGGCAGGAATCAACAGCGTGTATAATGACAGGCAGGAATCAGCAGATTGTATTGTATAATGACAGGCAGGATTCAACAGATTGTATAATGACAGGCAGGAATCAACAGATTGTATAATGACAGGCAGGAATCAACAGATTGTATAATGACAGGCAGGAATCAACAGATTGTATAATGACAGGCAGGATTCAACAGATTGTATAATGACAGGCAGGAATCAACAGATTGTATTGTATAATGACAGGCAGGAATCAACAGATTGTAATTGTATAATGACAGGCAGGAATCAACAGATTGTATAATGACAGGCAGGAACCAGCAGCGTGTATTGTATAATGTGTCACGTTCGTCGAATGGAGGAGACCAAGGCGCAGCGTAAGACGAAGACATACTTTTAATGAAGACGAAGAACACTAAACAAACTATACAAAAGCAACAAACCGAACGTGAAGCTATATAATATTAGTGCAGACACAGGCAACTAGACATAGACAATAATCCACGAAAATACCCAGAGAAGATGGCTGCCTAAATATGGTTCCCAATCAGAGACAACGATAAACAGCTGCCTCTAATTGAGAACCAATCTAGACGACCATAGACATACATAAACACCTAGATGGTAAACAACCCCATAAACCTACAAAACCCCTAGACAGTACAAAAACACATACATCACCCATGTCACACCCTGACCTAACCAAAACAATAAAGAAAACAAAGAATACTCAGGTCAGGGTGTGACATAATGACAGGCAGGAATCGGCAGCTTGTATTGTATCATGTGCAGTACATGTTGCACTAGATTATATTACTCTTCAGGTTGATTTCCTCGACTAATCAGTGTCCGCCCATGTAAGAAGGCAGCAGAACTATTGAGAACGTCTGTCCTCGGGAGTTCAACAACAGTCATCGATTCCTCTGTTCCGATGCTGCGAGTTACTCTCACATTCGTCAAATGAACAACAGAAATGAACCAACCCAGCGCCGTTAACCTGGTCCAGACCACTAGTTAAAGGGCAGTATTTATGAACCAACCCAGCACCGTTAACCTGGTCCAGACCACTAGTTAAAGGGCAGTATTTATGAACCAACCCAGCACCGTTAACCTGGTCCAGACCACTAGTTAAAGGGCAGTATTTATGAACCAACCCAGCACCGTTAACCTGGTCCAGACCACTAGTTAAAGGGCAGTATTTATGAACCAACCCAGCACCGTTAACCTGGTCCACTAGTTAAAGGGCAGTATTTATGAACCAACCCAGCGCCGTTAACCTGGTCCAGACCACTAGTTAAAGGGCAGTATTTATGAACCAACCCAGCACCGTTAACCTGGTCCAGACCACTAGTTAAAGGGCAGTATTTATGAACCAACCCAGCACCGTTAACCTGGTCCAGACCGCTAGTTAAAGGGCAGTATTTATGAACCAACCCAGCACCGTTAACCTGGTCCAGACCGCTAGTTAAAGGGCAGTATTTATGAACCAACCCAGCACCGTTAACCTGGTCCAGACCACTAGTTAAAGGGCAGTATTTATGAACCAACCCAGCACCGTTAACCTGGTCCAGACCACTAGTTAAAGGGCAGTATTTATGAACCAACCCAGCACCGTTAACCTGGTCCAGACCACTAGTTAAAGGGCAGTATTTATGAACCAACCCAGCACCGTTAACCTGGTCCGCTAGTTAAAGGGCAGTATTTATGAACCAACCCAGCACCGTTAACCTGGTCCAGACCACTAGTTAAAGGGCAGTATTTATGAACCAACCCAGCACCGTTAACCTGGTCCAGACCACTAGTTAAAGGGCAGTATTTATGAACCAACCCAGCACCGTTAACCTGGTCCAGACCACTAGTTAAAGGGCAGTATTTATGAACCAACCCAGCACCGTTAACCTGGTCCAGACCACTAGTTAAAGGGCAGTATTTATGAACCAACCCAGCACCGTTAACCTGGTCCAGACCACTAGTTAAAGGGCAGTATTTATGAACCAACCCAGCACCGTTAACCTGGTCCAGACCACTAGTTAAAGGGCAGTATTTATGAACCAACCCAGCACCGTTAACCTGGTCCAGACCACTAGTTAAAGGGCAGTATTTATGAACCAACCCAGCACCGTTAACCCGGTCCAGACCGCTAGTTAAAGGGCAGTATTTATGAACCAACCCAGCACCGTTAACCTGGTCCAGACCACTAGTTAAAGGGCAGTATTTATGAACCAACCCAGCACCGTTAACCTGGTCCAGACCGCTAGTTAAAGGACAGTATTTATGAACCAACCCAGCACCGTTAACCTGGTCCAGACCGCTAGTTAAAGGGCAGTATTTATGAACCAACCCAGCACCGTTAACCTGGTCCAGACCACTAGTTAAAGGACAGTATTTATGAACCAACCCAGCACCGTTAACCTGGTCCAGACCACTAGTTAAAGGGCAGTATTTATGAACCAACCCAGCACCGTTAACCTGGTCCAGACCACTAGTTAAAGGGCAGTATTTATGAACCAACCCAGCACCGTTAACCTGGTCCAGACCACTAGTTAAAGGGCAGTATTTATGAACCAACCCAGCACCGTTAACCTGGTCCAGACCACTAGTTAAAGGGCAGTATTTATGAACCAACCCAGCACCGTTAACCTGGTCCAGACCACTAGTTAAAGGGCAGTATTTATGAACCAACCCAGCACCGTTAACCTGGTCCAGACCACTAGTTAAAGGGCAGTATTTATGAACCAACCCAGCACCGTTAACCTGGTCCAGACCGCTAGTTAAAGGGCAGTATTTATGAACCAACCCAGCACCGTTAACCTGGTCCAGACCACTAGTTAAAGGGCAGTATTTATGAACCAACCCAGCACCGTTAACCTGGTCCAGACCACTAGTTAAAGGGCAGTATTTATGAACCAACCCAGCACCGTTAACCTGGTCCAGACCACTAGTTAAAGGGCAGTATTTATGAACCAACCCAGCACCGTTAACCTGGTCCAGACCGCTAGTTAAAGGGCAGTATTTATGAACCAACCCAGCACCGTTAACCTGGTCCAGACCACTAGTTAAAGGGCAGTATTTATGAACCAACCCAGCACCGTTAACCTGGTCCAGACCACTAGTTAAAGGGCAGTATTTATGAACCAACCCAGCACCGTTAACCTGGTCCAGACCGCTAGTTAAAGGGCAGTATTTATGAACCAACCCAGCGCCGTTAACCTGGTCCAGACCACTAGTTAAAGGGCAGTATTTATGAACCAACCCAGCGCCGTTAACCTGGTCCACTAGTTAAAGGGCAGTATTTATGAACCAACCCAGCACCGTTAACCTGGTCCAGACCACTAGTTAAAGGGCAGTATTTATGAACCAACCCAGCACCGTTAACCTGGTCCAGACCACTAGTTAAAGGGCAGTATTTATGAACCAACCCAGCACCGTTAACCTGGTCCAGACCACTAGTTAAAGGGCAGTATTTATGAACCAACCCAGCACCGTTAACCTGGTCCAGACCACTAGTTAAAGGGCAGTATTTATGAACCAACCCAGCACCGTTAACCTGGTCCAGACCACTAGTTAAAGGGCAGTATTTATGAACCAACCCAGCACCGTTAACCTGGTCCAGACCGCTAGTTAAAGGGCAGTATTTATGAACCAACCCAGCACCGTTAACCTGGTCCAGACCACTAGTTAAAGGGCAGTATTTATGAACCAACCCAGCACCGTTAACCTGGTCCAGACCACTAGTTAAAGGGCAGTATTTATGAACCAACCCAGCACCGTTAACCTGGTCCAGACCGCTAGTTAAAGGGCAGTATTTATGAACCAACCCAGCACCGTTAACCTGGTCCAGACCACTAGTTAAAGGGCAGTATTTATGAACCAACCCAGCACCGTTAACCTGGTCCAGACCGCTAGTTAAAGGGCAGTATTTATGAACCAACCCAGCACCGTTAACCTGGTCCAGACCGCTAGTTAAAGGGCAGTATTTATGAACCAACCCAGCACCGTTAACCTGGTCCAGACCACTAGTTAAAGGGCAGTATTTATGAACCAACCCAGCACCGTTAACCTGGCCCAGACCACTAGTTAAAGGGCAGTATTTATGAACCAACCCAGCACCGTTAACCTGGTCCAGACCACTAGTTAAAGGGCAGTATTTATGAACCAACCCAGCACCGTTAACCTGGTCCAGACCACTAGTTAAAGGGCAGTATTTATGAACCAACCCAGCACCGTTAACCTGGTCCAGACCACTAGTTAAAGGGCAGTATTTATGAACCAACCCAGCACCGTTAACCTGGTCCAGACCACTAGTTAAAGGGCAGTATTTATGAACCAACCCAGCACCGTTAACCTGGTCCAGACCGCTAGTTAAAGGGCAGTATTTATGAACCAACCCAGCACCGTTAACCCGGTCCAGACCGCTAGTTAAAGGGCAGTATTTATGAACCAACCCAGCACCGTTAACCTGGTCCAGACCACTAGTTAAAGGGCAGTATTTATGAACCAACCCAGCACCGTTAACCTGGTCCAGACCACTAGTTAAAGGGCAGTATTTATGAACCAACCCAGCACCGTTAACCTGGTCCAGACCACTAGTTAAAGGGCAGTATTTATGAACCAACCCAGCACCGTTAACCTGGTCCAGACCACTAGTTAAAGGGCAGTATTTATGAACCAACCCAGCACCGTTAACCTGGTCCAGACCGCTAGTTAAAGGGCAGTATTTATGAACCAACCCAGCACCGTTAACCTGGTCCAGACCACTAGTTAAAGGGCAGTATTTATGAACCAACCCAGCACCGTTAACCTGGTCCAGACCACTAGTTAAAGGGCAGTATTTATGAACCAACCCAGCACCGTTAACCTGGTCCAGACCACTAGTTAAAGGGCAGTATTTATGAACCAACCCAGCACCGTTAACCTGGCCCAGACCACTAGTTAAAGGGCAGTATTTATGAACCAACCCAGCACCGTTAACCTGGTCCAGACCACTAGTTAAAGGGCAGTATTTATGAACCAACCCAGCACCGTTAACCTGGTCCAGACCACTAGTTAAAGGGCAGTATTTATGAACCAACCCAGCACCGTTAACCTGGCCCAGACCACTAGTTAAAGGGCAGTATTTATGAACCAACCCAGCACCGTTAACCTGGTCCAGACCACTAGTTAAAGGGCAGTATTTATGAACCAACCCAGCACCGTTAACCTGGCCCAGACCACTAGTTAAAGGGCAGTATTTATGAACCAACCCAGCACCGTTAACCTGGCCCAGACCACTAGTTAAAGGGCAGTATTTATGAACCAACCCATCGCCGTTAACCTGGTCCACTAGTTAAAGGGCAGTATTTATGAACCAACCCAGCGCCGTTAACCTGGTCCAGACCACTAGTTAAAGGGCAGTATTTATGAACCAACCCAGCACCGTTAACCTGGTCCAGACCACTAGTTAAAGGGCAGTATTTATGAACCAACCCAGCACCGTTAACCTGGTCCAGACCGCTAGTTAAAGGGCAGTATTTATGAACCAACCCAGCACCGTTAACCTGGTCCAGACCGCTCGTTAAAGGGCAGTATTTATGAACCAACCCAGCACCGTTAACCTGGTCCAGACCACTAGTTAAAGGGCAGTATTTATGAACCAACCCAGCACCGTTAACCTGGTCCAGACCACTAGTTAAAGGGCAGTATTTATGAACCAACCCAGCACCGTTAACCTGGTCCAGACCGCTAGTTAAAGGGCAGTATTTATGAACCAACCCAGCACCGTTAACCTGGTCCAGACCACTAGTTAAACGGCAGTATTTATGAACCAACCCAGCACCGTTAACCTGGTCCAGACCACTAGTTAAAGGGCAGTATTTATGAACCAACCCAGCACCGTTAACCTGGTCCAGACCACTAGTTAAAGGGCAGTATTTATGAACCAACCCAGCACCGTTAACCTGGTCCAGACCACTAGTTAAAGGGCAGTATTTATGAACCAACCCAGCACCGTTAACCTGGTCCAGACCACTAGTTAAAGGGCAGTATTTATGAACCAACCCAGCACCGTTAACCTGGTCCAGACCACTAGTTAAAGGGCAGTATTTATGAACCAACCCAGCGCCGTTAACCTGGTCCAGACCACTAGTTAAAGGGCAGTATTTATGAACCAACCCAGCGCCGTTAACCTGGTCCAGACCACTAGTTAAAGGGCAGTATTTATGAACCAACCCAGCACCGTTAACCTGGTCCAGACCGCTAGTTAAAGGGCAGTATTTATGAACCAACCCAGCACCGTTAACCTGGTCCAGACCACTAGTTAAAGGGCAGTATTTATGAACCAACCCAGCACCGTTAACCTGGTCCAGACCACTAGTTAAAGGGCAGTATTTATGAACCAACCCAGCGCCGTTAACCTGGTCCACTAGTTAAAGGGCAGTATTTATGAACCAACCCAGCACCGTTAACCTGGTCCACTAGTTAAAGGGCAGTATTTATGAACCAACCCAGCACCGTTAACCTGGTCCAGACCACTAGTTAAAGGGCAGTATTTATGAACCAACCCAGCACCGTTAACCTGGTCCAGACCACTAGTTAAAGGGCAGTATTTATGAACCAACCCAGCACCGTTAACCTGGTCCACTAGTTAAAGGGCAGTATTTATGAACCAACCCAGCACCGTTAACCTGGTCCAGACCACTAGTTAAAGGGCAGTATTTATGAACCAACCCAGCACCGTTAACCTGGTCCAGACCACTAGTTAAAGGGCAGTATTTATGAACCAACCCAGCGCCGTTAACCTGGTCCACTAGTTAAAGGGCAGTATTTATGAACCAACCCAGCACCGTTAACCTGGTCCAGACCACTAGTTAAAGGGCAGTATTTATGAACCAACCCAGCACCGTTAACCTGGTCCAGACCACTAGTTAAAGGGCAGTATTTATGAACCAACCCAGCACCGTTAACCTGGTCCAGACCGCTAGTTAAAGGGCAGTATTTATGAACCAACCCAGCACCGTTAACCTGGTCCAGACCGCTAGTTAAAGGGCAGTATTTATGAACCAACCCAGCACCGTTAACCTGGTCCAGACCACTAGTTAAAGGGCAGTATTTATGAACCAACCCAGCACCGTTAACCTGGTCCAGACCGCTAGTTAAAGGGCAGTATTTATGAACCAACCCAGCACCGTTAACCTGGTCCAGACCACTAGTTAAAGGGCAGTATTTATGAACCAACCCAGCACCGTTAACCTGGTCCAGACCACTAGTTAAAGGGCAGTATTTATGAACCAACCCAGCACCGTTAACCTGGTCCAGACCGCTAGTTAAAGGGCAGTATTTATGAACCATCCCAGCACCGTTAACCTGGTCCAGACCGCTAGTTAAAGGGCAGTATTTATGAACCAACCCAGCACCGTTAACCTGGTCCAGACCACTAGTTAAAGGGCAGTATTTATGAACCAACCCAGCACCGTTAACCTGGTCCAGACCACTAGTTAAAGGGCAGTATTTATGAACCAACCCAGCACCGTTAACCTGGTCCAGACCGCTAGTTAAAGGGCAGTATTTATGAACCAACCCAGCACCGTTAACCTGGTCCAGACCACTAGTTAAAGGGCAGTATTTATGAACCAACCCAGCACCGTTAACCTGGTCCAGACCACTAGTTAAAGGGCAGTATTTATGAACCAACCCAGCACCGTTAACCTGGTCCAGACCGCTAGTTAAAGGGCAGTATTTATGAACCATCCCAGCACCGTTAACCTGGTCCAGACCGCTAGTTAAAGGGCAGTATTTATGAACCAACCCAGCACCGTTAACCTGGTCCAGACCACTAGTTAAAGGGCAGTATTTATGAACCAACCCAGCACCGTTAACCTGGTCCAGACCACTAGTTAAAGGGCAGTATTTATGAACCAACCCAGCACCGTTAACCTGGTCCAGACCGCTAGTTAAAGGGCAGTATTTATGAACCAACCCAGCACCGTTAACCTGGTCCAGACCACTAGTTAAAGGGCAGTATTTATGAACCAACCCAGCACCGTTAACCTGGTCCAGACCACTAGTTAAAGGGCAGTATTTATGAACCAACCCAGCACCGTTAACCTGGTCCACTAGTTAAAGGGCAGTATTTATGAACCAACCCAGCACCGTTAACCTGGTCCAGACCACTAGTTAAAGGGCAGTATTTATGAACCAACCCAGCACCGTTAACCTGGTCCAGACCACTAGTTAAAGGGCAGTATTTATGAACCAACCCAGCACCGTTAACCTGGTCCAGACCG
Source organism: Oncorhynchus mykiss (assembly GCF_013265735.2). Taxonomy (NCBI): domain Eukaryota; kingdom Metazoa; phylum Chordata; class Actinopteri; order Salmoniformes; family Salmonidae; genus Oncorhynchus; species Oncorhynchus mykiss. Next base: position 336,121 of record NW_023493665.1, on the reverse strand, counting down.
CTAGTTAAAGGGCAGTATTTATGAACCAACCCAGCACCGTTAACCTGGTCCAGACCACTAGTTAAAGGGCAGTATTTATGAACCAACCCAGCGCCGTTAACCTGGTCCACTAGTTAAAGGGCAGTATTTATGAACCAACCCAGCACCGTTAACCTGGTCCAGACCACTAGTTAAAGGGCAGTATTTATGAACCAACCCAGCACCGTTAACCTGGTCCACTAGTTAAAGGGCAGTATTTATGAACCAACCCAGCACCGTTAACCTGGTCCAGACCACTAGTTAAAGGGCAGTATTTATGAACCAACCCAGCACCGTTAACCTGGTCCAGACCACTAGTTAAAGGGCAGTATTTATGAACCAACCCAGCACCGTTAACCTGGTCCAGACCACTAGTTAAAGGGCAGTATTTATGAACCAACCCAGCACCGTTAACCTGGTCCAGACCACTAGTTAAAGGGCAGTATTTATGAACCAACCCAGCACCGTTAACCTGGTCCAGACCACTAGTTAAAGGGCAGTATTTATGAACCAACCCAGCACCGTTAACCTGGTCCAGACCACTAGTTAAAGGGCAGTATTTATGAACCAACCCAGCACCGTTAACCTGGTCCAGACCACTAGTTAAAGGGCAGTATTTATGAACCAACCCAGCACCGTTAACCCGGTCCAGACCACTAGTTAAAGGGCAGTATTTATGAACCAACCCAGCACCGTTAACCTGGTCCAGACCACTAGTTAAAGGGCAGTATTTATGAACCAACCCAGCACCGTTAACCTGGTCCAGACCACTAGTTAAAGGGCAGTATTTATGAACCAACCCAGCACCGTTAACCTGGTCCAGACCGCTAGTTAAAGGGCAGTATTTATGAACCAACCCAGCACCGTTAACCTGGTCCAGACCACTAGTTAAAGGGCAGTATTTATGAACCAACCCAGCACCGTTAACCCTACCCTCCTCATCTCTCTCTCTCCCCCTTCCCTACCCTCCTCCTCTCTCTCTCTCCCCCCTTCCCTTCCCTACCCTCCTCCTCCTCTCTCCCCCTTCCCTACCCTCCTCCTCTCTCTCTCTCCCCCCTTCCCTTCCCTACCCTCCTCCTTCTCTCTCCCCCTTCCCTACCCTCCTCATCCTCTCTCCCCTTCCCTACCCTCCTCCTCTCTCTCTCCCCCTTCCCTACCCTCCTCATCTCTCTCTCTCCCCCTTCCCTTCCCTACCCTCCTCCTCCTCTCTCCCCCTTCCCTACCCTCCTCCTCCTCTCTCCCCCTGCCCTACCCTCCTCATCTCTCTCTCTCCCCCTGCCCTACCCTCCTCCTCTCTCTCTCCCCCTTCCCTTCCCTACCCTCCTCCTCCTCTCTCCCCCTTCCCTACCCTCCTCCTCTCTCTCTCTCCCCCCTTCCCTTCCCTACCCTCCTCCTCCTCTCTCCCCCTTCCCTACCCTCCTCCTCCTCTCTCCCCCTTCCCTACCCTCCTCCTCTCTCTCTCCCCCCTTCCCTACCCTCCTCTCTCCCCCCTTCCCTGCCCTCCTCCTCTCTCCCCCCTTCCCTACCCTCCTCCTCTCTCCCCCCTTCCCTCCCCTCCTCCTCTCTCTCTCCCCCCTTCCCTACCCTCCTCACCCTCTCCTCCCCCTTCCCTACCATCCTCTCTTTCTCCCCCTTCCCTACCCTCCTCCTCTCTCTCTCCCCCCTTCCCTACCCTCCTCCTCCCCTTCCCTACCCTCCTCCTCCCTCCTCCCTGATCAGTAGGGTCTCAGTATTCTCCTGGTTCCCCCTGAGGGAGGGATAGGCACCAGAGTCTTCCTGTCTTTAGAAAAATCAAGGAGTTAAATCTCTCTGTATCCAGGACTGATCTTCTGTGTAATTCCCTTCTTTATTCTGACGGAGAAGGTGTCAAAGCCCTGTCATGTGAGCAGGCCAGGGAGAATAGACTTAACACTTTCACAGTTCAACTGAATAGAGAGAAAGGGACATAGAGGATAGAGAAACGGACAGAGAGGATAGAGAGAAAGGGACAGAGAGGATAGAGAGAAAGGGGCAGAGAGGATAGAGAGAAAGGGACATAGAGGATAGAGAGAGAGTATAGAGAGAAAGGGACAGAGAGGATAGAGAAAAAGGGACAGAGAGAGAGAGGGACAGAGAGGATAGAGAGAAAGGGATAGAGAGAAAGGGACAGCGAGGATAGAGAGAAAGGGACAGAGGATAGAGAGAAAGGGACAGAGAGGATAGAGAGAAAGTGACAGAGAGGATAGAGAGAAAGGGACAGAGAGGATAGAGAGAAGGGGACAGAGAGGGAGAGGGACAGAGAGGATAGAGAGAAACGGACAGAGAGGGAGAGGGACAGAGAGGATAGAGAGAAAGGGATAGAGAGAAAGGGACAGAGAGGATAGAGAGAAAGGGACAGAGGATAGAGAGAAAGGGACAGAGAGGATAGAGAGAAAGTGACAGAGAGGATAGAGAGAAAGGGACAGAGAGGATAGAGAGAAAGGGACATAGAGGATAGAGAGAAGGGGACAGAGAGGGAGAGGGACAGAGAGGATAGAGAGAAAGGGATAGAGAGGGAAAGAGAGGGAGAGGGACAGAGAGGATAGAGAGAAAGGGACAGAGAGGGACAGAGAGGATAGAGAGAAAGGGACAGAGAGGATAGAGAGAAAGGGACAGAGAGGATAGAGAGAAACGGACAGAGAGGGAGAGGGATAGAGAGAAAGGGATAGAGAGAAAGGGATAGAGAGGATAGAGAGAAGGTCAGTACAGGTGCATCAAAGCTGGGACCGAGAGACTGAAAAACAGCTTCTATCTCAAGGCCATCAGACTGTAAACAGCCACCACTAACATTTAGTAGCTGCTGCCCTGTATACATAGACTAAATCACTGGCCACTTTAATAATGTTTACACATCTGACATTACTCATGTTTGTATATACTGCATTCTATTCTACTGTATCTTAGTCTATGTATATACTGTATTCTATTCTACTGTATCTTAGTCTATGTATTACTCATCTCATATGTATATACTGTATTCTATTCTACTGTATCTTAGTCTATGTATATACTGTATTCTATTCTACTGTATCTTAGTCTATGTATTACTCATCTCATATGTATATACTGTATTCTATTCTACTGTATCTTAGTCTATATATTACTCATCTCATATGTATATACTGTATTCTATACTATTCTACTGTATCTTAGTCTATGTATATACTGTATTCTATACTATTCTACTGTATCTTAGTCTATGTATATACTGTATTCTATACTATTCTACTGTATCTTAGTCTATGTAGATACTGTATTCTATCCTATTCTACTGTATCTTAGTCTATGTATATACTGTATTCTATACTATTCTACTGTATCTTAGTCTATGTATATACTGCATTCTATTCTACTGTATCTTAGTCTATGTATATACTGCATTCTATTCTACTGTATCTTAGTCTATGTATATACTGTATTCTATACTATTCTACTGTATCTTAGTCTATGTATTACTCATCTCATATGTATATACTGTATTCTATCCTATACTACTGTATCTTAGTCTATGTATATACTGCATTCTATTCTACTGTATCTTAGTCTATGTATATACTGCATTCTATTCTACTGTATCTTAGTCTATGTATATACTGCATTCTATTCTACTGTATCTTAGTCTATGTATATACTGTATTCTATTCTACTGTATCTTAGTCTATGTATATACTGTATTCTATCCTATTCTACTGTATCTTAGTCTATGTATATACTGTATTCTATTCTACTGTATCTTAGTCTATGTATATACTGTATTCTATACTATTCTACTGTATCTTAGTCTATGTATTACTCATCTCATATGTATATACTGTATTCTATACTATTCTACTGTATCTTAGTCTATGTATATACTGTATTCTATTCTACTGTATCTTAGTCTATGTATATACTGTATTCTATACTATTCTACTGTATCTTAGTCTATGTATTACTCATCTCATATGTATATACTGTATTCTATACTATTCTACTGTATCTTAGTCTATGTATATACTGTATTCTATTCTACTGTATCTTAGTCTATGTATATACTGTATTCTATACTATTCTACTGTATCTTAGTCTATGTATATCCTGTATTCTATACTATTTAACTGCATCTTAGTCTATGTATATACTGTATTCTATTCTACTGTATCTTAGTCTATGTATATACTGTATTCTATTCTACTGTATCTTAGTCTATGTATTACTCATCTCATATGTATATACTGTATTCTATTCTACTGTATCTTAGTCTATGTATATACTGTATTCTATACTATTCTACTGTATCTTAGTCTATGTATTACTCATCTCATATGTAGATACTGTATTCTATACTATTCTACTGTATCTTAGTCTATGTATATACTGTATTCTATTCTACTGTATCTTAGTCTATGTATATACTGTATTCTATACTATTCTACTGTATCTTAGTCTATGTATTACTCATCTCATATGTATATACTGTATTCTATCCTATTCTACTGTATCTTAGTCTATGTATATACTGTATTCTATCCTATTCTACTGTATCTTAGTCTATGTATATACTGTATTCTATCCTATTCTACTGTATCTTAGTCTATGTATATACTGTATTCTATACTATTCTACTGTATCTTAGTCTATGTATATACTGTATTCTATCCTATTCTACTGTATCTTAGTCTATGTATATACTGTATTCTATCCTATTCTACTGTATCTTAGTCTATGTATATACTGTATTCTATCCTATTCTACTGTATCTTAGTCTATGTATATACTGTATTCTACTGTATCTTAGTCTATGTATATACTGTATTCTATTCTACTGTATCTTAGTCTATGTATTACTCATCTCATATGTATATACTGTATTCTATCCTATTCTACTGTATCTTAGTCTATGTATATACTGTATTTTATCCTATTCTACTGTATCTTAGTCTATGTATTACTCATCTCATATGTATATACTGTATTCTATTCTATTCTACTGTATCTTAGTCTATGTATTACTCATCTCATATGTATATACTGTATTCTATCCTATTCTACTGTATCTTAGTCTATGTATATACTGTATTTTATCCTATTCTACTGTATCTTAGTCTATGTATTACTCATCTCATATGTATATCCTGTATTCTATACTATTTTACTGTATCTTAGTCTATGTATTACTCATCTCATATGTATATACTGTATTCTATACTATTCTACTGTATCTTAGTCTATGTATATACTGTATTCTATCCTATTCTACTGTATCTTAGTCTATGTATTACTCATCTCATATGTATATACTGTATTCTATACTATTCTACTGTATCTTAGTCTATGTATATACTGTATTCTATCCTATTCTACTGCATCTTAGTCTATGTATATACTGTATTCTATTCTACTGTATCTTAGTCTATGTATTACTCATCTCATATGTATATACTGTATTCTATACTATTCTACTGTATCTTAGTCTATGTATATACTGTATTCTATCCTATTCTACTGTATCTTAGTCTATGTATATACTGTATTCTATACTATTCTACTGTATCTTAGTCTATGTATTACTCATCTCATATGTATATACTGTATTCTATTCTATTCTACTGTATCTTAGTCTATGTATTACTCATCTCATATGTATATACTGCATTCTATTCTACTGTATCTTAGTCTATGTATATACTGCATTCTATTCTACTGTATCTTAGTCTACGTATATACTGCATTCTATTCTACTGTATCTTAGTCTATGTATATACTGCATTCTATTCTACTGTATCTTAGTCTATGTATTACTCATCTCATATGTATATACTGTATTCTATACTATTTTACTGTATCTTAGTCTATGTATTACTCATCTCATATGTATATACTGTATTCTATACTATTCTACTGTATCTTAGTCTATGTATATACTGTATTCTATACTATTCTACTGTATCTTAGTCTATGTATATACTGTATTCTATCCTATTCTACTGTATCTTAGTCTATGTATATCCTGTATTCTATACTATTTTACTGTATCTTAGTCTATGTATTACTCATCTCATATGTATATACTGTATTCTATACTATTCTACTGGATCTTAGTCTATGTATATACTGTATTCTATTCTACTGTATCTTAGTCTATGTATTACTCATCTCATATGTATATACTGTATTCTATCCTATTCTACTGTATCTTAGTCTATGTATATACTGTATTCTACTGTATCTTAGTCTATGTATTACTCATCTCATATGTATATACTGTATTCTATTCTACTGTATCTTAGTCTATGTATTACTCATCTCATATGTATATACTGTATTCTATTCTACTGTATCTTAGTCTATGTATATACTGTATTCTATACTATTTAACTGTATCTTAGTCTATGTATATCCTGTATTCTATACTATTTAACTGCATCTTAGTCTATGTATATACTGTATTCTATTCTACTGTATCTTAGTCTATGTATATACTGTATTCTAGTCTACTGTATCTTAGTCTATGTATTACTCATCTCATATGTATATACTGTATTCTATTCTACTGTATCTTAGTCTATGTATATACTGTATTCTATACTATTCTACTGTATCTTAGTCTATGTATTACTCATCTCATATGTAGATACTGTATTCTATACTATTCTACTGTATCTTAGTCTATGTATATACTGTATTCTATTCTACTGTATCTTAGTCTATGTATATACTGTATTCTATACTATTCTACTGTATCTTAGTCTATGTATTACTCATCTCATATGTATATACTGTATTCTATCCTATTCTACTGTATCTTAGTCTATGTATATACTGTATTCTATCCTATTCTACTGTATCTTAGTCTATGTATATACTGTATTCTATCCTATTCTACTGTATCTTAGTCTATGTATATACTGTATTCTATACTCTTCTACTGTATCTTAGTCTATGTATATACTGTATTCTATCCTATTCTACTGTATCTTAGTCTATGTATATACTGTATTCTATCCTATTCTACTGTATCTTAGTCTATGTATATACTGTATTCTATCCTATTCTACTGTATCTTAGTCTATGTATATACTGTATTCTACTGTATCTTAGTCTATGTATATACTGTATTCTACTGTATCTTAGTCTATGTATTACTCATCTCATATGTATATACTGTATTCTATCCTATTCTACTGTATCTTAGTCTATGTATATACTGTATTTTATCCTATTCTACTGTATCTTAGTCTATGTATTACTCATCTCATATGTATATACTGTATTCTATTCTATTCTACTGTATCTTAGTCTATGTATTACTCATCTCATATGTATATACTGTATTCTATCCTATTCTACTGTATCTTAGTCTATGTATATACTGTATTTTATCCTATTCTACTGTATCTTAGTCTATGTATTACTCATCTCATATGTATATCCTGTATTCTATACTATTTTACTGTATCTTAGTCTATGTATTACTCATCTCATATGTATATACTGTATTCTATACTATTCTACTGTATCTTAGTCTATGTATATACTGTATTCTATCCTATTCTACTGTATCTTAGTCTATGTATATACTGTATTCTATCCTATTCTACTGTATCTTAGTCTATGTATATACTGTATTCTATTCTACTGTATCTTAGTCTATGTATTACTCATCTCATATGTATATCCTGTATTCTATACTATTCTACTGTATCTTAGTCTATGTATGTCCTGTATTCTATACTATTCTACTGTATCTTAGTCTATGTATATACTGTATTCTATCCTATTCTACTGTATCTTAGTCTATGCATTACTCATCTCATATGTATATACTGTATTCTATACTATTCTACTGTATCTTAGTCTATGTATATACTGCATTCTATTCTACTGTATCTTAGTCTATGTATTACTCATCTCATATGTATATACTGCATTCTATTCTACTGTATCTTAGTCTATGTATATACTGCATTCTATTCTACTGTATCTTAGTCTATGTATATACTGCATTCTATTCTACTGTATCTTAGTCTATGTATATACTGTATTCTATTCTACTGTATCTTAGTCTATGTATTACTCATCTCATATGTATATACTGCATTCTATTCTACTGTATCTTAGTCTATGTATATACTGCATTCTATTCTACTGTATCTTAGTCTATGTATATACTGTATTCTATTCTACTGTATCTTAGTCTATGTATTACTCATCTCATATGTATATACTGTATTCTATACTATTCTACTGTATCTTAGTCTATGTATATACTGTATTCTATACTATTCTACTGTATCTTAGTCTATGTATATACTGTATTCTATCCTATTCTACTGTATCTTAGTCTATGTATATACTGTATTCTAGTCTACTGTATCTTAGTCTATGTATTACTCATCTCATATGTATATACTGTATTCTACTGTATCTTAGTCTATGTATTACTCATCTCATATGTATATACTGTATTCTATCCTATTCTACTGTATCTTAGTCTATGTATATACTGTATTCTATACTATTCTACTGTATCTTAGTCTATGTATATACTGTATTCTAGTCTACTGTATCTTAGTCTATGTATTACTCATCTCATATGTATATACTGTATTCTATCCTATTCTACTGTATCTTAGTCTATGTATATACTGTATTCTATACTATTCTACTGGATCTTAGTCTATGTATTACTCATCTCATATGTATATACTGTATTCTATACTATTCTACTGTATCTTAGTCTATGTATATACTGTATTCTATCCTATTCTACTGTATCTTAGTCTATGTATTACTCATCTCATATGTATATACTGTATTCTATACTATTCTACTGTATCTTAGTCTATGTATATACTGTATTCTATTCTACTGTATCTTAGTCTATGTATTACTCATCTCATATGTATATACTGTATTCTATCCTATTCTACTGTATCTTAGTCTATGTATTACTCATCTCATATGTATATACTGTATTCTATACTATTCTACTGTATCTTAGTCTATGTATATACTGTATTCTATCCTATTCTACTGTATCTTAGTCTATGTATTACTCATCTCATATGTATATACTGTATTCTATACTATTCTACTGTATCTTAGTCTATGTATATACTGCATTCTATTCTACTGTATCTTAGTCTACGTATATACTGCATTCTATTCTACTGTATCTTAGTCTATGTATATACTGTATTCTATTCTACTGTATCTTAGTCTATATATTACTCATCTCATATGTATATACTGTATTCTATACTATTCTACTGTATCTTAGTCTATGCATTACTCATCTCATATGTATATACTGTATTCTATACTATTCTACTGTATCTTAGTCTATGTATTACTCATCTCATATGTATATACTGTATTCTATACTATTCTACTGTATCTTAGTCTATGTATATACTGTATTCTATTCTACTGTATCTTAGTCTATGTATTACTCATCTCATATGTATATACTGTATTCTATTCTATTCTACTGTATCTTAGTCTATGTATATACTGCATTCTATTCTACTGTATCTTAGTCTATGCTGCTATGACATTGCTCGTCCATATATTTATATATTCTTAATTCCTTTACTTAGATTTGTGTGTATTAGATATATGTTGTGTAATTTGTTAGATTCTACTGCGCTGTCGGAGTTGAGACACACACGCATTTCACTACACCGCCAATAACATCTGCTAAAAAACGTGTAAGTGACCAATAAAATGTGATTTAATTTGAGTCATTTACAGAGTTGGAGCTCTGTTTTATCGATGATGAAGGGCACCTGGCGAAAGACAGATGTCAAAATGAGTGTTTACTGACTGTTATGTTAGTTTTCCTTTCATTCTAACAATGTCTATCTCATAACGGGTATCTTTACAACTTTAACATACAAGAATGAACCAAATCAAATCAAATCAAATGTATTTATATAGCCCTTCGTACATCAGCTGATATCTCAAAGTGCTGTACAGAAACCCAGCCTAAAACCCCAAACAGCAAGCAATGCAGGTGTAGAAGCACGGTGGCTAGGAAAAACTCCCTAGAAAGGCCAGAACCTAGGAAGGACCATAGGAAGGACCATAGGAAGGAACCTAGGAAGGAACCTAGGAAGGAACCTAGGAAGGAACCTAAGAAGGAACCTAGGAAGGAACATAGGAAGGAACATAGGAAGGAACCTTGTAAGGAACATAGGAAGGAACCTAGGAAGGAATATAGGTGTCACATCCTTGATCTGTTTCGCCTGTCCTTGTGATTGTCTTCACCTCCTCCAGGTGTGACGTATTTTCCCCAGTGTATTTATCCCTGTGTTTCCTGTCTCTCTGTACCAGTGTATTTATCCCTGTGTTTCCTGTCTCTCTGTGTCAGTGTATTTATCCCTGTGTTTCCTGTCTCTCTGTACCAGTGTATTAGTCCCTGTGTTTCCTGTCTCTCTGTACCAGTGTATTAGTCCCTGTGTTTCCTGTCTCTCTGTACCAGTGTATTTATCCCTGTGTTTCCTGTCTCTCTGTGTCAGTGTATTTATCCCTGTGTTTCCTGTCTCTCTGTACCAGTGTATTAGTCCCTGTGTTTCCTGTCTCTCTGTACCAGTGTATTTATCCCTGTGTTTCCTGTCTCTCTGTACCAGTGTATTTATCCCTGTGTTTCCTGTCTCTCTGTGTCAGTGTATTTATCCCTGTGTTTCCTGTCTCTCTGTACCAGTGTATTTATCCCTGTGTTTCCTGTCTCTATGTACCAGTGTATTTATCCCTGTGTTTCCTGTCTCTCTGTGTCAGTGTATTTATCCCTGTGTTTCCTGTCTCTCTGTACCAGTGTATTTATCCCTGTGTTTCCTGTCTCTCTGTGTCAGTGTATTTATCCCTGTGTTTCCTGTCTCTCTGTACCAGTGTATTAGTCCATGTGTTTCCTGACTCTCTGTACCAGTGTATTTATCCCTGTGTTTCCTGTCTTTCTGTACCAGTGTATTTATCCCTGTGTTTCCTGTCTCCCTGTGTCAGTGTATTTATCCCTGTGTTTCCTGTCTCTCTGTGTCAGTGTATTTATCCCTGTGTTTCCTGTCTCTCTGTGTCAGTGTATTTATCCCTGTGTTTCCTGTCTCTCTGTGTCAGTGTATTTATCCCTGTGTTTCCTGTCTCTCTGTGTCAGTGTATTTATCCCTGTGTTTCCTGTCTCTCTGTACCAGTGTATTTATCCCTGTGTTTCCTGTCTCTCTGTACCAGTGTATTTATCCCTGTGTTTCCTGTCTCTCTGTACCAGTGTATTTATCCCTGTGTTTCCTGTCTCTCGGTGTCAGTGTATTTATCCCTGTGTTTCCTGTCTCTCTGTGTCAGTGTATTTATTCCTGTGTTTCCTGTCTCTCTGTGTCAGTGTATTAGTCCCTGTGTTTCCTGTCTCTCTGTACCAGTGTATTTATCCCTGTGTTTCCTGTCTCTCTGTACCAGTGTATTTATCCCTGTGTTTCCTGTCTCTCTGTGTCAGTGTATTTATCCCTGTGTTTCCTGTCTCTCTGTACCAGTGTATTTATCCCTGTGTTTCCTGTCTCTCTGTAACAATGTATTTATCCCTGTGTTTCCTGTCTCTCTGTGTCAGTGTATTTATCCCTGTGTTTCCTGTCTCTCTGTGTCAGTGTATTTATCCCTGTGTTTCCTGTCTCTCTGTGTCAGTGTATTTATCCCTGTGTTTCCTGTCTCTCTGTACCAGTGTATTTATCCCTGTGTTTCCTGTCTCTCTGTACAGGAGTATTTATCCCTGTGTTTCGAGCCTGTCTGACCAGTCTGCCTGCACTAACCTCGAGCCTGTCTAACCATTCTGCCTCTCTGACCAGTCTGCCTGCACTAACCTCGAGCCTGCCTGACCAGTCTGCCTGCACTAACCTCGAGCCTGCCTGACCAGTCTGCCTGCACTAACCTCGAGCCTGCTTGACCAGACTGCCTGCACTAACCTCGAGCCTGCCTGACCAGTCTGCCTGCCCTGACCTCGAGCCTGCCTGACCATCCTGCCTGCCCTGACCTCGAGCCTGCCTGACCATCCTGCCTGCCCTGACCTAGAGCCTGCCTGACCATTCTGCCTGTACTAACCTCGAGCCTGCCTGACCATTCTGCCTGCCCTGACCTCGAGCCTGCCTGACCATCCTGCTTGCCCTGACCTCGAGCCTGCTTGACCATTCTGCCTGCACTAACCTCAAGCCTGCCTGACCATTCTGCCTGCACTAACCTCGAGCCTGTCTGACCAGTCTGCCTGCACTAACCTCGAGCCTGCCTGAACTGACTGCCTGCACTAACCTTGAGCCTGCCTGACCAGACTGCCTGCACTAACCTCGAGCCTGCCTGACCAGTCTGCCTGCACTGACCTCGAGCCTGCCTGACCAGTCTGCCTGCACTGACCTCGAGCCTGCCTGACCAGTCTGCCTGCACTAACCTCGAGCCTGCCTGACCAGTCTGCCTGCTCTAACCTCGAGCCTGCCTGACCATTCTGCCTGTATGACCAGTCTGCCTGCACTAACCTCGAACCTGCCTGACCATTCTGCCTGTCTGCCAGTCTGCCTGCACTAACCTCAAGCCTACCTGACCATTCTGCCTGCACTAACCTCGAGCCTGCCTTACTAGTCTGCCTGCACTAATCTCGAGCCTGCCTGAACCATTCTGCCTGTCTGACCAGTCTGCCTGCACTAACCTCAAACCTGCCTGACCATTCTGCCTGCACTAACCTCGAGCCTGCCTGACCAGTCTTCCTGCACTAACCTCGAGCCTGCCTGACCAGTCTTCCTGTACTAACCTCGAGCCTGCCTGACCAGTCTGCTTGCACTAAACTCGAGCCTGCCTGACCATTCTGCCTGCACTAATCTCGAGCCTGCCTGATCATTCTGCCTGTCTGACCATTCTGCCTGCACTAACCTCGAGCCTGCCTAACCATTCTGTCTGCCTGGCCATTCTGCCTGTCTGACCAGTCTGCCTGCACTAACGTTGAGCCTGCCTGACCAAGACTGCCTGCACTAACCTCGAGCCTGCCTGACCAGTCTGCCTGCACTAACCTCGAGCCTGCCTGACCAGTCTGCCTGCACTAACCTCAAGCCTGCCTGACCATTCTGCCTGTCTGCCAGTCTGCCTGCACTAACCTCGAGCCTGCCTGACCATTCTGCCTGTACTAACCTCGAGCCTGCCTGACCAGTCTGCCTGCCCTGACCTCGAGCCTGGCTGACCAGTCTGCCTGCACTAACCTCGAGCCTGCCTGACCATTCTGCCTGTACTAACCTCGAGCCTGCCTGACCAGTCTGCCTGCCCTGACCTCGAGCCTGGCTGACCAGTCTGCCTGTCTGCCAGTCTGCCTGCACTAACCTCGAACCTGCCTGAACATTCTGCCTGTCTGCCAGTCTGCCTGCACTAACCTCAAGCCTGCCTGACCAGTCTGCCTGCACTAACCTCGAGCCTGCCTGACCAGTCTGCCTGCGCTAACCTCGAGCCTGCCTGACCAGTCTGCTTGCACTAACCTCGAGGCTGCCTGACCATTCTGCCTGCACTAACCTCGATCCTGCCTCACCAGTCTGCCTGCCTGACCATTCTGCCTGCACTAACCTTGAGCCTGCCTGACCAGTCTGCCTGCCTGGCCATTCTGCCTGCACTAACCTTGAGCCTGCCTGGCCATTCTGCCTGCCCTGACCTCGAGCGTGCCTGACCATTCTGCCTGCCCTGACCTCGAGCCTGCCTGAAAATTCTGCCTGCCCTGACCTCGAGCCTGCCTGACCATTCTGCCTGCCCTGACCTAGAGCCTGCCTGACCAGACTGCCTGTCCTGACCTCGAGCCTGCCTGAACAGTCTGCCTGCCCTGACCTCGAGCCTGCCTGACCGTTCTACCTGCCTGACCATTCAGCCTGCCTGACCATTCTGCCTGCCCTAACCTCGAGCCTGCCTGACCATTCTGTACCTCTGGAACTCTGATCTGGTTTTGACCTTTTGCCTGTCCACGACCATTCTCTTGCCTATTCCCTTTGGATTGTTAATAAACCATCTGCCTCCTGTGTCTGCATTTGGGTCTCGCCTTGTGCCCTTGTACACTAGGAAGAAATCTAGAGAGGAACCAGGCTCTGAGGGGTGACCAGTCCTCTACTGGCTGTACTGGGTAGACCAGAGGAACCAGGCTCTGGGGGGTGACCAGTCCTCTACTAGCTGTACTGGGTAGAGAGGAACCAGGCTCTGAGGGGTGACCAGTCCTCTACTGGCTGTACTGGGTAGAGATTATAAACCTAGAGAGGAACCAGGTTCTGAGGGGTGGCCAGTCCTCTTCTGGCTGTGTCGGGTGGAGATTATAACAGAACATGGCCAAGATGTTCAAACGTTCATAAATAACCAGCAGGGCCAAATAATAATAATCACAGTGGTTGTCGAGGGTGCAGCAAGTCAGCACCTCCGGAGTAAATGTCAGTTTCCGAGTGATGATCACTCAGAGTTAGAAACAGCAGGTGTGGTAGAGAGAGAGGGAGTTGAAAACAGCAGGTCTGGGACAAGGTAGCACGTCCGGTGAACAGGTCAGGGTTCCATAGCCGTAGGCAGAACAGTTGAAACTGGAGTAGCAGCACGGCCAGGTGGAATGGGGGCAGCCAGGAGTCATCATGCCAGGTAGTCCTGAGGCATGGTCCTAGGGCTCAGGTCCTCCGAGAGAAAGAGAGAGAGAATTAGAGGGCATACTGAAATTCACACAGGACACCGGATAAGACAGGAGAAGTACTCCAGATATAACAGACTGACCCTAGCCCCCGTCACATAAACTACTGCAGCATAAATACTGGAGGCTGAGACTGGAGGGGTCAGGAGACACTGTGGCCCCATCTGATGACACCCCCAGACAGGAAGGTTATAACCCCACCCACTTTGCCAAGGCACAGCCCCCACACCACTAGAGGGATATCTTCAACCACCAACCTACCATCCTGAGACAAGGCCGAGTATACAAAGATCTCCCCCACTACACAAACCCAAGGGGGGGGGGGGGGGGGGGGGGGGGCGGGGGGGGGGGCGCCAACCCAGACAGGAAGACCACGTCAGTGACTCAACCCACTCAGGTGACGCACCCCTCCTAGGGACGGCATGGAAGAGCACCAGTAAGCCAGTGACTCAGCCCCTGTAATAGGGTTTAGAGGCAGAGAATCCCAGTGGAGAGAGGGGAACCGGCCAGGCGGAGACAACAAGGGCGGTTCGTTTCTCCAGAGCCTTTCCGTTCACCTTCACACTCCTGGGCCAGACTAAACTCAATCATATGCCCCACTGAAGAGATGAGTCTTCAGTAGAGACTTAAAGGTTGAGACCGAGTTTGCGTCTCTGACATGGGTAGGCAGACCGTTCCATAAAAATGGAGCTCTATAGGAGAAAGCCCTGCCTCCAGCTGTTTGCTTAGAAATTCTAGGGACAATTAGGAGGCCTGCGTCTTGTGACCGTAGCGTACGTGTAGGTATGTACGGCAGGACCAAATCAGAGAGATAGGTAGGAGTAAGCAAGCCAATGTAATGCTTTGTAGGCTAGCACCAAATCAATTTGATTGTCCCAAACAATAAGCCAAACTTAAATAGTAATTTGAAAAGTACAAGAGAGAGAAAGAGGACATGGAGCAGAAACCAAGAACAGTTTGACAGTATAACAGAACCAGTACAGAACCACTGTAGTCTAACAGAACCAGTACAGAACCACTGTAGTCCAACAGAACCACTGTAGTCTAACAGAACCACTGTAGTCTAACAAAACCAGTACAGAACCACTGTAGTCTAACAGAACCAGTACAGAACCACTGTAGTCTAACAGAACCAGTACAGAACCACTGTAGTCTATCAGAACCACTGTAGTACAACATAACCAGTACAGAACCACTGTAGTCTAACAGAACCAGTACAGAACCACTGTAGTCCAACAGAACCACTGTAGGCTAACAGAACCAGTACAGAACCACTGTAGTCTAACAGAACCAGTACAGAACCACTGTAGTCCAACAGAACCACTGTAGTCTAACAGAACCACTGTAGTCTAACAAAACCAGTACAGAACCACTGTAGTCTAACAGAACCAGTACAGAACCACTGTAGTCTAACAGAACCAGTACAGAACCACTGTAGTCTATCAGAACCACTGTAGTACAACATAACCAGTACAGAACCACTGTAGTCTAACAGAACCAGTACAGAACCACTGTAGTCCAACAGAACCACTGTAGGCTAACAGAACCAGTACAGAACCACTGTAGTCCAACAGAATCAGTACAGAACCACTGTAGTCTAACAGAACCAGTACAGAACCACTGTAGTCTAACATAACCAGTACAGAACCACTGTAGTCCAACAGAACCACTGTAGTCTAACATAACCAGTACAGAACCACTGTAGTCCAACAGAACCACTGTAGTCTAACAGAACCAGTACAGAACCACTGTAGTCTAACAGAACCAGTACAGAACCACTGTAGTCCAACAGAACCACTGTAGGCTAACAGAACCAGTACAGAACCACTGTAGTCTAACAGAACCAGTACAGAACCACTGTAGTCCAACAGAACCACTGTAGGCTAACAGAACCAGTACAGAACCACTGTAGTCTAACAGAACCAGTACAGAACCACTGTAGTCTAACAGAACCAGTACAGAACCACTGTAGTCTATCAGAACCACTGTAGTCTAACAGAACCAGTACAGAACCACTGTAGTCTAACAGAACCAGTACAGAACCACTGTAGTCTAACAGAACCACTGTAGTCTAACAGAACCACTGTAGTCCAACAGAACCACTGTAAATGAAGTGTTCTGGGAGTAACAGAGGTTATTTCAGGTCAAAGTAAAGGTTTTACTGGGACATGGCAACACAGGGAGACCGTGTGACTAACACGTTAGAATAGCTGTATATCAGCAGTAGAGCAGCACTCTGCTGGTCCTCCTATAATCATGTATATTCCTGTTAGCTAGGCCCAAGGTCATCATTAACTCTCATCATCACTTTCTCTTTACCCCGCTACCTCTGCGTCCCAATCGGCACCCTGTTTAGTGCACTACTTTGTCCAGGGCCAATGGGTTAACTGTCGTACTCTTCTGGTCAGTAGTGCACTATACATGGAATAGGGACACACCCTAAAACGAATCACCTACATAATTTATGAGCTCAATCTGCATTTCCTCATAATTTAAAGAACACCTACATTTGAAATAAAGTATTGTTTTAAAAATATTCTGAGATATAACTGACCGAGTTTCATAAAACTAATGACTTACCATTTTCTTTGCCTTTGTCTCAGTGATGGTGGACCTATAAAAGGGGACATCTCTGACATGTCTCAGTGATGGTGGACCTATAGAAGGGGACATCTCTGACATGTCTCAGTGATGGTGGACCTATAGAAGGGGACATCTCTGACAGGTCTTTGTCTCAGTGATGGTGGACCTATAGAAGGGGACATCTCTGACATGTCTCAGTGATGGTGGACCTATAGAAGGGGACATCTCTGACATGTCTCAGTGATGGTGGACCTATAGAAGGGGATATCTCTGACATGTCTCAGTGATGGTGGACCTATAGAAGGGGACATCTCTGACAGGTCTTTGTCTCAGTGATGGTGGACCTATAGAAGGGGACATCTCTGACATGTCTCAGTGATGGTGGACCTATAGAAGGGGACATCTCTAACATGTCTCAGTGATGGTGGACCTATAGAAGGGGACATCTCTGACATGTCTCAGTGATGGTGGACCTATAGAAAGGGACATCTCTGATAGGTCTTTGTCTCAGTGATGGTGGACCTATAGAAGGGGACATCTCTGACATGTCTCAGTGATGGTGGACCTATAGAAAGGGACATCTCTGACAGGTCTTTGTCTCAGTGATGGTGGAACTATAGAAGGGGACATCTCTAACATGTCTCAGTGATGGTGGACCTATAGCAGGGGACATCTCTGACATGTCTCAGTGATGGTGGGCCTATAGAAGGGGACATCTCTAACATGTCTCAGTGATGGTGGACCTATAGCAGGGGACATCTCTAACATGTCTCAGTGATGGTGGACCTATAGAAGGGGACATCTCTGACATGTCTCAGTGATGGTGGACCTATAGAAGGGGACATCTCTGACAGGTCTTTGTCTCAGTGATGGTGGACCTATAGAAGGGGACATCTCTAACATGTCTCAGTGATGGTGGACCTATAGAAGGGGACATCTCTGACATGTCTTTGTCTCAGTGATGGTGGACCTAGAGAAGGGGACATCTCTGACATGTCTCAGTGATGGTGGACCTATAGAAGGGGACATCTCTGACAGGTCTTTGTCTCAGTGATGGTGGACCTATAGAAGGGGACATCTCTGACATGTCTCAGTGATGGTGGACCTATAGCAGGGGACATCTCTGACAGGTCTCAGTGATGGTGGACCTATAGCAGGGGACATCTCTGACATGTCTCAGTGATGGTGGACCTATAGAAGGGGACATCTCTAACAGGTCTCAGTGATGGTGGACCTATAGCAGGGGACATCTCTGACAGGTCTCAGTGATGGTGGACCTATAGCAGGGGACATCTCTGACAGGTCTTTGTCTCAGTGATGGTGGACCTATAGCAGGGGACATCTCTGACATGTCTTTGTCTCAGTGATGGTGGACCTATAGAAGGGGAGATCTCTGACATGTCTCAGTGATGGTGGACCTATAGAAGGGGACATCTCAGACAGGTCTCAGTGATGGTGGACCTATAGCAGGGGACATTTCTGACATGTCTCAGTGATGGTGGACCTATAGCAGGGGACATCTCTGACATGTCTCAGTGATGGTGGACATATAGAAGGGGACATCTCAGACAGGTCTCAGTGATGGTGGACCTATAGCAGGGGACATCTCTGACATGTCTCATTGATGGTGGACCTATAGCAGGGGACATCTCTGACATGTCTCAGTGATGGTGGACCTATAGAAGGGGACATCTCTGACAGGTCTCAGTGATGGTGGACCTATAGAAGGGGACATCTCTGACATGTCTCAGTGATGGTGGACCTATAGCAGGGGACATCTCTGACATGTTCATGTAAAGGGCAGTGATATTGGACCTATAGCAGGGGACATATCTGACATGTCTCAGTGATGGTGGACCTATAGAAGGGGACATCTCTGACATGTCTCAGTGGATGGTGGACCTATAGCAGGGGACATCTCTGACATGTCTCAGTGGATGGTGGACCTATAGCAGGGGACATCTCTGACAAGTCTCAGTGGATGGTGGACCTATAGCAGGGGACATCTCTGACATGTCTCAGTGATGGTGGACCTATAGAAGGGGACATCTCTGACATGTCTCAGTGGATGGTGGACCTATAGCAGGGGACATCTCTGACATGTCTCAGTGATGGTGGACCTATATAAGGGGACATCTCTGACATGTCTCAGTGGATGGTGGACCTATAGCAGGGGACATCTCTGACATGTCTCAGTGATGGTGGACCTATAGAAGGGGATATCTCAGACATGTCTCAGTGATGGTGGACCTATAGAAGGGGACATCTCAGACATGTCTCAGTGATGGTGGACCTATAGAAGGGAACATCTCTGACATGTCTCAGTGATGGTGGACCTATAGAAGGAGACATCTCTGACATGTCTCAGTGATGGTGGACCTATAGAAGGGGACATCTCTGACATGTCTCAGTGATGGTGGACCTATAGCAGGGGACATCTCTGACATGTCTCAGTGATGGTGGACCTATAGCAAGGGACATCTCTGACAGGTTCATGTAAATGGCAGTGATGGTGGACCTATAGCAGGGGACATCTCTGACATGTCTCAGTGATGGTGGACCTATATAAGGGGACATCTCTGACATGTCTCAGTGGATGGTGGACCTATAGCAGGGGACATCTCTGATATGTCTCAGTGATGGTGGACCTATAGAAGGGGACATCTCTGACATGTCTCAGTGATGGTGGACCTATAGAAGGGGACATCTCAGACATGTCTCAGTGATGGTGGACCTATAGAAGGGGACATCTCTGACATGTCTCAGTGATGGTGGACCTATAGAAGGAGACATCTCTGACATGTCTCAGTGATGGTGGACCTATAGAAGGGGACATCTCTGACATGTCTCAGTGATGGTGAACCTATAGAAGGAGACATCTCTGACATGTCTCAGTGATGGTGGACCTATAGAAGGGGACATCTCTGACATGTCTCAGTGATGGTGAACCTACAGAAGGAGACATCTCTGACATGTCTCAGTGGATGGTGGACCTATAGAAGGAGACATCTCTGACATGTCTCAGTGATGGTGGACCTATAGAAGGGGACATCTCTGACATGTCTCAGTGATGGTGAACCTATAGAAGGAGACATCTCTGACATGTCTCAGTGATGGTGGACCTATAGAAGGGGACATCTCTGACATGTCTCAGTGATGGTGAACCTATAGAAGGGGACATCTCTGACATGTCTCAGTGATGGTGAACCTATAGAAGGAGACATCTCTGACATGTCTCAGTGATGGTGGACCTATAGAAGGGGACATCTCTGACATGTCTCAGTGATGGTGAACCTATAGAAGGGGACATCTCTGACATGTCTCAGTGATGGTGAACCTATAGAAGGAGACATCTCTGACATGTCTCAGTGATGGTGGACCTATAGAAGGGGACATCTCTGACATGTCTCAGTGATGGTGAACCTATAGAAGGAGACATCTCTGACATGTCTCAGTGGATGGTGGACCTATAGAAGGGGACATCTCTGACATGTCTCAGTGATGGTGGACCTATAGAAGGGGACATCTCTGACATGTCTCAGTGATGGTGAACCTATAGAAGGAGACATCTCTGACATGTCTCAGTGATGGTGAACCTATAGAAGGAGACATCTCTGACATGTCTCAGTGATGGTGGACCTATAGAAGGGGACATCTCTGACATGTCTCAGTGGATGGTGGACCTATAGAAGGGGACATCTCTGACATGTCTCAGTGATGGTGGACCTATAGAAGGGGACATCTCTGACATGTCTCAGTGATGGTGAACCTATAGAAGGAGACATCTCTGACATGTCTCAGTGGATGGTGGACCTATAGCAGGGGACATCTCTGTCATGTTCATGTAAAGGGCAGTGATGTAGTCATTCATCAGTGATACATTGTATTGAAACTGTAAGTCATCAGGAGACAGTTTATTTTTTTAATAAAATGTTTATTTGTACTCATTCATAATTATTCTGTATACAAGAACGTGTAAGAAAATCCCAAACAAGCAATCCATTTACCTTTTCTTTAAAGACAATGGTAAGGCCTGTCTGCTCGTACAACGGACATCTCGATCCACCCCGACTAGTGGAATGCTGCAGCAGTGCACTGTGGGAATAACGTCTCGATCCACCCCGACTAGTGTAATGCTGCAGCAGTGCGCTGTGGGAATAACGTCTCGATCCACCCCGACTAGTGTAATGCTGCAGCAGTGCACTGTGGGAATAACGTCTGGATCCACCCCGACTAGTGTAATGCAGCAATGCGCTGTGGGAATAACGTCTCGATCCACCCCGACTAGTGTAATGCTGCAGCAGTGCGCTGTGGGAATAACGTCTCGATCCACCCTAACTAGTGTAATGCTGCAGCAGTGCGCTGTGGGAATAACGTCTCGATCCACCCTGACTAGTGTAATGCTGCAGCAGTGCACTGTGGGAATAACGTCTCGATCCACCCCGACTAGTGTAATGCAGCAATGCGCTGTGGGAATAACGTCTCGATCCACCCCAACTAGTGTAATGCAGCAATGCACTGTGGGAATAACGTCTCGATCCACCCCGACTAGTGTAATGCAACAGCAGTGCGCTGTGGGAATAACGTCTCGATCCACCCTAACTAGTGTAATGCTGCAGCAGTGCACTGTGGGAATAACGTCTCGATCCACCCTGACTAGTGTAATGCATCAATGCGCTATGGGAATAACATCTCGATCCACCCTAACTAGTGTAATGGAGCAATGCGCTATGGGAATAACATCTCGATCCACCCCGACTAGTGTAATGCTGCAGCAGTGCACTGTGGGAATAACGTCTCGATCCACCCCGACTAGTGTAATGCAGCAATGCGCTGTGGGAATAACGTCTCGATCCACCCCGACTAGTGTAATGCAGCAATGCGCTGTGGGAATAACGTCTCGATCCACCCCGACTAGTGTAATGCAGCAGTGCGCTGTGGGAGAACGTCTCGATCCACCCCGACTAGTGTAATGCAGCAGCAGTGCGCTGTGGGAATAACGTCTCGATCCACCCCGACTAGTGTAATGCAGCAGCAGTGCACTGTGGGAATAACGTCTCGATCCACCCCGACTAGTGTAATGCAGCAGCAGTGCGCTGTGGGAATAACGTCTCGATCCACCCCGACTAGTGTAATGCAGCAGCAGTGCACTGTGGGAATAACGTCTCGATCCACCCCGACTAGTGTAATGCAGCGCTGTGGGAATAACGTCTCGATCCACCCCGACTAGTGTAATGCAGCAGCAGTGCGCTGTGGGAATAACGTCTCGATCCACCCCGACTAGTGTAATGCAGCAGCAGTGCGCTGTGGGAATAACGTCTCGATCCACCCCGACTAGTGTAATGCAGCGCTGTGGGAATAACGTCTCGATCCACCCCGACTAGTGTAATGCAGCAGCAGTGCACTGTGGGAATAACGTCTCGATCCACCCCGACTAGTGTAATGCAGCAGCAGTGCGCTGTGGGAATAACTTGAAGCTATTAAAATGTGCTCCTACTCATAGAACTTTAAGTGCCAAATTAAAACGTAGTACCTCGTCTTTCAGTCGGACAAGACGGCACATCATTTCGTGGAACATAAACAGTATTAAAAGTGAACTCAAATAGATAAAACCAATAACCATGATGGTAGATCTCTTTCGGGATAGTCATTTAAAAAGCCAAACATTGATACTCTGCCATCAAGCCAAGACAGATTTAAAACTTTGAGGTTTTGAATCTGATGACAGATAAACTGAAGAGGTCAGAGACCCAACATTTCAGACAGTAAGCCAAAGGAGAGAAGAGGTCAGACCCAACATTTCAGACAGTAAGCCAAAGGAGAGAAGAGGTAAGACCCAACATTTCAGACAGTAAGCCCAAGGAGAGAAGAGGTCAGACCCAACATTTCAGACAGTAAGCCAAAGGAGAGAAGAGGTCAGACCCAACATTTCAGACAGTAAGCCAAAGGAGAGAAGAGGTCAGACCCAACATTTCAGACAGTAAGCCAAAGGAGAGAAGAGGTAAGACCCAACATTTCAGACAGTAAGCCCAAGGAGAGAAGAGGTCAGACCCAACATTTCAGACAGTAAGCCAAAGGAGAGAAGAGGTCAGACCCAACATTTCAGACAGTAAGCCAAAGGAGAGAAGAGGTCAGACCCAACATTTCAGACAGTAAGCCAAAGGAGAGAAGAGGTCAGACCCAACATTTCAGACAGTAAGCCAAAGGAGAGAAGAGGTCAGACCCAACATTTCAGACAGTAAGCCAAAGGAGAGAAGAGGTAAGACCCAACATTTCAGACAGTAAGCCAAAGGAGAGAAGAGGTAAGACCCAACATTTCAGACAGTAAGCCCAAGGAGAGAAGAGGTCAGACCCAACATTTCAGACAGTAAGCCAAAGGAGAGAAGAGGTCAGACCCAACATTTCAGACAGTAAGCCAAAGGAGAGAAGAGGTAAGACCCAACATTTCAGACAGTAAGCCCAAGGAGAGAAGAGGTCAGACCCAACATTTCCCTGTCCAACATCACTACTCTGGACGGCTCTGACTTAGAATACGTGGACAACTACAAATACTTAGGTGTCTGGTTAGACTGTAAACTCTCCTTCCAGACCCATATCAAACATCTCCAATCCAAAGTTAAATCTAGAATTGGCTTCCTATTTCGCAACAAAGCATCCTTCACTCATGCTGCCAAACATACCCTTGTAAAACTGACCATCCTACCAATCCTCGACTTTGGCGATGTAATTTACAAAATAGCCTCCAATACCCTACTCAACAAATTGGATGCAGTCTATCACAGTGCAATCCGTTTTGTCACCAAAGCCCCATATACTACCCACCATTGCGACCTGTACGCTCTCGTTGGCTGGCCCTCGCTTCATACTCGTCGCCAAACCCACTGGCTCCATGTCATCTACAAGACCCTGCTAGGTAAAGTCCCCCCTTATCTCAGCTCGCTGGTCACCATAGCATCTCCCACCTGTAGCACACGCTCCAGCAGGTATATCTCTCTAGTCACCCCCAAAACCAATTCTTTCTTTGGCCGCCTCTCTTTCCAGTTCTCTGCTGCCAATGACTGGAACGAACTACAAAAATCTCTGAAACTGGAAACTCTTATCTCCCTCACTAGCTTTAAGCACCAACTGTCAGAGCAGCTCACAGATTACTGCACCTGTACATAGCCCACATATAATTTAGCCCTATCAACTACCTCTTTCCCAACTGTATTTAATTTATTTATTTATTTTGCTCCTTTGCACCCCATTATTTTTATTTCTACTTTGCACATTCTTCCATTGCAAAACTACCATTCCAGTGTTTTACTTGCTATATTGTATTTACCTTGCCACCAAGGCCTTTTTTTGCCTTTACCTCCCTTCTCACCTCATTTGCTCACATTGTATATAGACTTGTTTATACTTTATTATTGACTGTATGTTTGTTTTACTCCATGTGTAACTCTGTGTTGTTGTATCTGTCGAACTGCTTTGCTTTATCTTGGCCAGGTCGCAATTGTAAATGAGAACTTGTTCTCAACTTGCCTACCTGGTTAAATAAAGGTAAAATAAATAAAAAATAAAAAATTTCAGACAGTAAGCCAAAGGAGAGAAGAGGTCAGACCCAACATTTCAGACAGTAAGCCAAAGGAGAGAAGAGGTAAGACCCAACATTTCAGACAGTAAGCCAAAGGAGAGAAGAGGTCAGACCCAACATTTCAGACAGTAAGCCAAAGGAGAGAAGAGGTCAGACCCAACATTTCAGACAGTAAGCCAAAGGAGAGAAGAGGTCAGACCCAACATTTCAGACAGTAAGCCAAAGGAGAGAAGAGGTAAGACCCAACATTTCAGACAGTAAGCCAAAGGAGAGAAGAGGTCAGACCCAACATTTCAGACAGTAAGCCAAAGGAGAGAAGAGGTCAGACCCAACATTTCAGACAGTAAGCCAAAGGAGAGAAGAGGTCAGACCCAACATTTCAGACAGTAAGCCAAAGGAGAGAAGAGGTCAGACCCAACATTTCAGACAGTAAGCCAAAGGAGAGAAGAGGTAAGACCCAACATTTCAGACAGTAAGCCAAAGGAGAGAAGAGGTCAGACCCAACATTTCAGACAGTAACATCTCTCTACTTTACATAACTGCAACTGAATAAAACAAAAAACAGAAATCCGTTTTGCCCTTCAGACACAGTCCCATATTAATGTTTTCCCATTTCTACACAGGACAATATGTGATGACGTCTGTAAACCATCCCAGTGAGGTGCAGAAGTTGGTATGATGTATGAACTGGGGGAGGGACATTATTTCAGGAGGCAGAAGTTGGTATGATGTATGAACTGGGGGAGGGACATTATTTCAGGAGGCAGAAGTTGGTATGATGTATGAACTGGGGGAGGGACATTATTTCAGGAGGCAGAAGTTGGTATGATGTATGAACTGGGGGAGGGACATTATTTCAGGAGGCAGAAGTTGGTATGATGTATGAACTGGGGGAGGGACATTATTTCAGGAGGCAGAAGTTGGTATGATGTATGAACTGGGGGAGGGACATTATTTCAGGAGGCAGAAGTTGGTATGATGTATGAACTGGGGGAGGGACATTATTTCAGGAGGCAGAAGTTGGTATGATGTATGAACTGGGGGAGGGACATTATTTCAGGAGGCAGAAGTTGGTATGATGTATGAACTGGGGGAGGGACATTATTTCAGGAGGCAGAAGTTGGTATGATGTATAAACTTGGGGAGGGACATTATTTCAGGAGGCAGAAGTTGGTATGATGTATGAACTGGGGGAGGGACATTATTTCAGGAGGCAGAAGTTGGTATGATGTATGAACTGGGGGAGGGACATTATTTCAGGAGGCAGAAGTTGGTATGATGTATAAACTTGGGGAGGGACATTATTTCAGGAGGCAGAAGTTGGTATGATGTATGAACTGGGGGAGGGACATTATTTCAGGAGGCAGAAGTTGGTATGATGTATGAACTGGGGGAGGGACATTATTTCAGGAGGCAGAAGGTGGTATGATGTATGAACTGGGGGAGGGACATTATTTCAGGAGGCAGAAGTTGGTATGATGTATAAACTTGGGGAGGGACATTATTTCAGGAGGCAGAAGTTGGTATGATGTATGAACTGGGGGAGGGACATTATTTCAGGAGGCAGAAGTTGGTATGATGTATGAACTGGGGGAGGGACATTATTTCAGGAGGCAGAAGTTGGTATGATGTATGAACTGGGGGAGGGACATTATTTCAGGAGGCAGAATATCGCGAGTGAGTGGTTTGAGCGAAGACATAAGATACATCTCGTTATGCTGCATGTTTAAATAGAAATAACTTGACAATAAAAATACAATATGTACTTGTGTAGGAACCTCTAAAGAATCATATTTGATTGGTTTCAATATATAACATAACATATATATATACATATATATAATATAACATATATATAATATAACATATATATATACATATATATAATATAACATATATATATACATATATATAATATAACATATATATAACATAACATATATATATACATATATATAATATAACATATATATAATATAACATATATATATACATATATATAATATAACATATATATATACATATATATAATATAACATATATATAATATAACATATATATATACATATATATAATATAACATATATATAATATAACATATATATAATATAACATATATATAATATAACATATATATATATTTTTTATAAATATTGTGTACTTTTTTGTTGTTGCCTCAGGGAAACGTTGTGCAGTTCAGGGAAATCTCATGCTGAAAGAAAGATGATTTGATGTAAAATGATGGCCTTGGTCGATGTGTTTTTGCCAACACATCCACTGACAATAACAGACAATGGACTCCGAGCCATTCTATGGGTGAAAGGAGCCCCGTTGTCCAGGTAGGATCAACCCCCCCTCACATAGTGACAGAGAGGAACAATGGACCGCAGATATCAGGTTTAAAATACTCGTTTATGACCAACTTGTCATTCTTTTTAATTAAAAGAATGCTTGTTTCTACTAAAAAAAAAAATCAATGAATAAATGTTCAGAAAAAAACACATTTTCTGTGGTGTTTTAGTACCCTTATGGCACAGCGTTGCCCTGAAGCAACTAAAAACCTTTCTGTCTGTGGGGAGGACGGAGTTTAAATGTTTAATGATACACTATCAGAAAGGCTAAATCTTCCCCAAATAAATGAACAACATAAATGTGTGTAGTAGAAGGATGATAATAATATTTCTGACCACAACAACAGGATGCAGAATTACACTCTATTCCCCGTGGGCCCGATTCAGACACACACCTTTTCTATGGGACAGAGAGGAATGGACTGAGGACCCACAAGCCTCCTGGTCACTAGGGCTGAGTCCCACATTACACTCTATTCCCTGTGGGCCCGATTCAGACAGAAATGTAAGGAAACTAACACTAAATATATAAATGTAAGGAAACTAACACTAAAGATATAAATGTGAGGAAACTAACACTAAAGAGACAGTTATAAATGCATGTTCGTATAAGTGACAGTGTCTGTGGATAATGGCTAATCTTTAACACGATACAAATGGTTAAAAAAAATACAGTCTGAAACGTCTGGGCATATAATTAAAACCTCCTAGAAATCATAAATGATCTCGGTAGGTTTGGCGCCTCCCTGTCATTTGACCGTGGCTACAGAAGCCTCTCGCTTGGGTCTCCAAATGTCATCCCGGTAAGTTATAAGGTAAGTTATAAACCTTTATTGTGGAAAATGTGCTGTGTTGATATGCTTCAAAATGTTGCCATATGACTGGTTTCACATTTTAACTCTGGTTTCCTGTTTAGTGCTTTAATGGGGTGTTGAACTCTGGTTTCCTGTTTAGTGCTCTAATGGGGAGCTGAACTCTGGCTCCCTGTTTAGTGCTTTAATGGGGAGATGAACTCTGGTTTCCTGTTTAGTGCTCTAATGGGGTGTTGAACTCTGGTTTCCTGTTTAGTGCTCTAATGGGGAGCTGAACTCTGGTTCCCTGTTTAGTGCTCTAATGGGGTGTTGAACTCTGGTTTCCTGTTTAGTGCTCTAATGGGGAGCTGAACTCTGGTTCCCTGTTTAGTGCTCTAATGGGGTGTTGAACTCTGGTTTCCTGTTTAGTGTTCTAATGGGGAGCTGAACTCTGGTTCCCTGTTTAGTGCTTTAATGGGGAGATGAACTCTGGCTCCCTGTTTAGTGCTTTAATGGGGAGCTGAACTCTGGTTCCCTGTTTAGTGCTCTAATGGGGTGTTGAACTCTGGTTTCCTGTTTAGTGTTCTAATGGGGAGCTGAACTCTGGTTCCCTGTTTAGTGCTCTAATGGGGAGCTGAACTCTGGCTCACTGTTTAGTGTTCTAATGGGGTGTTGAACTCTGGTTCCCTAGTTAGTGCTCTAATGGGGTGTTGAACTCTGGCTCCCTGGTTAGTGCTCTAATGGGGTGTTGAACTCTGGTTTCCTGTTTAGTGTTCTAATGGGGAGCTGAACTCTGGTTCCCTGTTTAGTGCTCTAATGGGGTGTTGAACTCTGGTTCCCTGTTTAGTGCTCTAATGGGGTGTTGAACTCTGGCTCCCTGTTTAGTGCTCTAATGGGGTGTTGAACTCTGGTTCCCTGTTTAGTGCTCTAATGGGGTGTTGAACTCTGGTTCCCTGTTTAGTGCTCTAATGGGGTGTTGAACTCTGGTTCCCTGTTTAGTGCTCTAATGGGGTGTTGAACTCTGGTTCCCTGTTTAGTGCTCTAATGGGGTGTCATTTGGGACATGTGCCTGGTTGCTATCTGAGAGCTCCTCCATAGTGACAGGATGTGGTAGAAACCCAGGCCCTTAGTTAAAGGAACAGGATGTGGTAGGAACCCAGCCTCTTAGTTAAAGGAACAGGATGTGGTAGAAACCCAGGCCCTTTAGTTAAAGGAACAGGATGTGGTAGGAACCCAGGCCCTTAGTTAAAGGAACAGGATGTGGTAGGAACCCAGGCCCTTAGTTAAAGGAACAGGATGTGGTAGGAACCCATGCCCTTAGTTAAAGGAACAGGATGTGGTAGGAACCCAGGCCCTTAGTTAAAGGAACAGGATGTGGTAGGAACCCAGGCCCTTAGTTAAAGGAACAGGATGTGGTAGGAACCCAGGCTTAGGAACCTTATCTGTCTGTTGTGGGAGGATGTAGGTCCTAACAGAACCTCCTCTGTCTGTTGTGGGAGGATGTAGGTACTAACAGAACCTTCTCTGTCTGTTGTGGGAGGATGTAGGTCCTAACAGAACCTTCTCTCTCTGTTGTGGGAGGATGTAGGTCCTAACAGAACCTTCTCTGTCTGTTGTGGGAGGATGTAGGTCCTAACAGAACCTTCTATGTCTGTTGTGGGAGGATGTAGGTCCTAACAGAACCTTCTCTCTCTGTTGTGGGAGGATGTAGGTACTAACAGAACCTTCTCTGTCTGTTGTGGGAGGATGTAGGTCCTAACAGAACCTTCTCTGTCTGTTGTGGGAGGATGTAGGAACTAACAGAACCTTCTCAGGGTTCTCTATTTATTTCATGTTGAAGTTTCATAATTCTGCTTTACAAAGAAAGAAAAATAGAATCTCATGTATTTTTAAAATCATCATCATCATCATCATCATCATCATCATCATCATCATCGCTCTAAATTGTGTTCTCATTCTGTCTCTCCAGGAGAGAAAGAGCATGTTGTTGTTCAATCAGAGAAAAGGAGAGAAGCAGTTGATTGGTTTGGAGAAAAGGGGAGAAGTTTGGCTGCCCCACTGACGCTATGTTCTGTTCTGGACGTCACCGAGCAGAGAGGAGCAGAACAGATTAGAATAGAACAGAACAGATTAGAATAGAGCAGAACAGAATAGAATAGAACAGAACAGATTAGAATAGAGAAGAGCAGAACAGATTAGAATAGAGCAGAACAGATTAGAATAGAACAGAACAGATTAGAATAGAGCAGAACAGATTAGAATAGAACAGAACAGATTAGAATAGAGAAGAGCAGAACAGATTAGAATAGAGCAGAACAGATTAGAATAGAGCAGAACAGATTAGAGCAGAACAGATTAGAATGGATTAGAATAGAGCAGAGCAGAACAGATTAGAATAGAGCAGAACAGATTATAATAGAGCAGAATAGATTAGAATAGAGCAGAATAGGTCAGAACGGATTAGAAAAGAGCAGAGCAGATTAGAACAGAGCAGAAGAGATTAGAATAGAGTTGAACAGATTAGAACAAAGCGGAACAGAACAGATTAGAGCAGAACAGATTAGAACAGAATAGAGCAGAGCAGAGCAGAACAAAGCAGAACAGAACAGATTAGAACAGAACAGATTAGAGCAGAACAGATTAGAATAGAGCAGAACAGATTAGAATAGAGCAGAACAGATTAGAATAGAGCAGAACAGATTAGAACAGAACAGATTAGAGCAGAACAGATTAGAATAGAGCAGAACAGATTAGAATAGAGCAGAACAGAACAGATTAGAGCAGAACAGATTAGAGCAGAACAGATTAGAATAGAGCATAACATATTAGAATAGAGCAGAACAGATTAGAATAGAGCAGAACAGATTAGAATAGAGCAGAACAGATTAGAACAGAGCAGAACAGATTAGAATAGAACAGAGCAGAATAGAACAGAGCAGAATAGAACAGAGCAGAACAGAGCAGATTAGAACAGAACATCTTAGAACAGAGAGATCTTTGGGGACAAAGCAGGATGCAGCACTCACAACACTCCTCAGTCTACTACAGTATACTACTGTCACCATATCTCTTCATGGTGGGGATCCAAAAGGGTTGTCCTGTTCTGGTTCCGTTTAGAGAACACTAACAGTTAGTATGACGACCTGCTGGCTGGCTGTCTGATTGGTGCCAGAGTCAGAGTAGCAGTAATGTCCTGGTGTCCTCTCGGGCCAGCTGGTATTGTCTCCTGGACCAGGACAGGGCTGTGAGAGAGAGGGTCAGTAGCAGGGGTAGAGAGGGTCTGGAGGGATGTGGGGCGCTGCCTGCTGCAGCCGAAGCTCGCTCATCACTCCTGTCTGCTCCCACCACGGGGGCCTCTGGACCCACAAACACAAACTCTGTGGTACATCCCTCTGTACAGCCACTGCTGCTGCCACTGCCCTCGTCACCTGGAGAGAGGAGACAGACAGACAGACAGACAGAGAGAGAGAGACAGAGAGACAGACAGACAGACACACACACACACACACACACACACACACACACACACACACACACACAATAAGTGAGGTTCCAAACAGACTCAAAGAACAGATAGTAGACCGTCTGACATGAAAGATTTCTGGGCCATATCCCTGCCTTGTTGTCCCAGCCAGTGTTATTCAAAGCCCCTAATGATGTCTGTCTCACTTTGCAGGTGGATGTTTATTGTCCTGGAGGCAGAGCTGAGCGATCTCCACAGGACGGTAAAGTCAAAATTGGCAATATATCATAAAAAAATAAAAATAAATAAATGTTTTTTGGTTGTAATGAGGCAATGCAGACAGAGAAATGTGATATTTCCATACTATGAGGTTGAAATAACACTGAAAATTGTTCAATTATCATAATGTCCTTTTAGTGTAAGATAAAAAAAATATATATATATATATATATATTATTTGCATTTCAGCCTGTTCAGGTGGAATTTTTAAAAGTGTTTTTAGTTTTTCACCCCCAGTATGACATCACAATCTGATCTGATTATTCTGACCACATATTTTACTTGCATACGTATCCTCCTACTTTGAAGGGGAAAGCGGGTTGATAAACAATAGATTTATTTACAAAACAAAAGTACACGTTGTTCTTGGTGCTGGACAACGTTAACAGAGGCTCGAGTATCCAGGTCACGTCCAACAGTCTTTAACAGAGGCTGGAGTATCCAGGTCACGTCCAACAGTCTTTAACAGAGGCTAGAGTATCCAGGTCACGTCCAACAGTCTTTAACAGAGGCTGGAGTATCCAGGTCACGTCCAACAGTCTTTAACAGAGGCTGGAGTATCCAGGTCACGTCCAACAGTCTTTAACAGAGGCTGGAGTATCCAGGTCACGTCCAACAGTCTTTAACAGAGGCTGGAGTATCCAGGTCACGTTCAACAGTCTTTAACAGAGGCTGGAGTATCCAGGTCACGTCCAACAGTCTTTAACAGAGGCTGGAGTATCCAGGTCACGTCCAACAGTCTTTAACAGAGGCTGGAGTATCCAGGTCACGTCCAACAGTCTTTAACAGAGGCTGGAGTATCCAGGTCACGTCCAACAGTCTTTAACAGAGGCTAGAGTATCCAGGTCACGTCCAACAGGCTTTAACAGAGGCTGGAGTATCCAGGTCACGTCCAACAGTCTTTAACAGAGGCTGGAGTATCCAGGTCACGTCCAACAGTCTCCCGAGGGGCAGTCAAGAGTCTCCTCTCTACCATCAGCCCCTCTCCTCTCCTCTCTACCATCAACACTCTCCTCTCTACCATCAGCCCCTCTCCTCTCTACCATCAGCCCCTCTCCTCTCTACCATCAGCCCCTCTCCTCTCTACCATCAGCCCCTCTCCTCTCTACCATCAGCCCCTCTCCTCTCCTCTCTACCATCAGCCCCTCACCTCTCTACCATCAGCCCCTCTCCTCTCTACCATCAGCCCCTCTCCTCTCTACCATCAGCCCCTCTCCTCTCTACCATCAGCCCCTCTCCTCTCTACCATCAGCCCCTCACCTCTCTACCATCAGCCCCTCTCCTCTCTACCATCAGCCCCTCTCCTCTCTACCATCAGGACCAATCCTCTCTACCATCAGCCCCACTCCTCTCTACCATCAGCCCCTCTCCTCTCTACCATCAGCCCCTCTCCTCTCTACCATCAGCCCCACTCCTCTCTACCATCAGCCCACTCCTCTCTACCATCAGCCACTCTCCTCTCTACCATCAGCCCCACTCCTCTCTACCATCAGCCCCTCTCCTCTCTACCATTAGCCCCTCTCCTCTGTCACACTGATCTCAGCCTCCTCTCTACCATGAGCCCCTCTCCTCTCTACCATCAGCCCCTCACCTCTCTACCATCAGCCCCTCACCTCTCTACCATCAGCCCCTCTCCTCTCTACAATCAACCCCTATCCTCTCTACCATCAGCCCCTCTCCTCTCTACCATCAGCCCCTCTCCTCTCTACCATCAGGACCACGCCTCTCTACCATCAGCCCCTCTCTTCTCTACCATCAGCCCCTCTCCTCTCCTCTCTACCATCAGCCCCCTCTCCTCTCTACCATCAGGACCACTCCTCTCTACCATCAGCCCCACTCCTCTCTACCATCAGCCCCTCTCCTCTCTACCATCAGCCCCTCTCCTCTGTCACACTGATCTCAGCCTCCTCTCTACCATCAGCCCCTCTCCTCTCTACCATCAGGACCACTCCTCTCTACCATCAGCTCCTCTCCTCTCTACCATCAGCCCCTCTCCTCTCTACCATCAGCCCCTCTCCTCTCTACCATCAGCCCCTCTCCTCTGTCACACTGATCTCAGCCTCCTCTCTACCATCAGCCCCTCTCCTCTCTACCATCAGCCCCTCTCCACCATCAGCCCCTCTCCTCTCTACCATCAGCCCCTCTCCTCTCTACCATCAGCCCCTCACATCTCTACCATCAGCCCCTCTCCTCTCTACCATCAGCCCCTCTTCTCTGTCACACTGATCTCAGCCTCCTCTCCACCATCAGCCCTCTCCTCTGTCACACTGATCTCAGTGTGACACTGTGTGACAGTGTGACACAGACAAGGACCTAAAGCAGGCTTGACTAGAGGGAATCAGTGGTCACATCCAGTAGGGGGGGGGGGGGGGGGACAAGTCAGTAAGACAGGTCTGGATGATCAGGCCTTGACATCCACCGCTCTCTACAGACTCTTTAGGGAGAAACTCCTCAAATAACATGTAGCATTCGCTAGATTTCACTAGGGAGCCAGAGACTCATCACAGGGCTAGATTTTATTAGAGAGCCAGAGACTCATCACAGGGCTAGATTTCACTAGGGAGCCAGAGACTCATCACAGGGCTAGATTTCACTAGGGAGCCAGAGCCTCATCACAGGGCTAGATTTCACTAGAGAGCCAGAAATTCATCACAGGGCTAGATTTCACAAGAGAGCCAGAGACTCATCACAGGGCTAGATTTCACTAGGGAGCCAGAGACTCATCACAGGGCTAGATTTCATTAGGGAGCCAGAGACTCATCACAGGGCTAGATTTCACTAGGGAGCCAGAGACTCAGCACAGGGCTAGATTTCATTAGGGAGCCAGAGACTCATCACAGGGCTAGATTTCACTAGAGAGCCAGAAATTCATCACAGGGCTAGATTTCACTAGAGAGCCAGAGACTCATCACAGGGATAGATTTCACTAGAGAGCCAGAGACTCATCACAGGGCTAGATTTCACTAGAGAGCCAGAGACTCATCACAGGACTAGATTTCACTAGAGAGCCAGAGACTCATCACATGGCTAGATTTCACTAGGGAGGCAGAGACTCAGCACAGGGCTAGATTTCACTAGGGAGCCAGAGACTCATCACAGGGCTAGATTTCACTAGAGAGCCAGAGACTCATCACAGGGCTAGATTTCACTAGGGAGGCAGAGACTCATCACAGGGCTAGATTTCACTAGGGAGCCAGAGACTCATCACAGGGCTAGATTTCACTAGGGAGCCAGAGACTCATCACAGGGCTAGATTTCGCTAGGGAGCCAGAGACTCATCACAGGGCTAGATTTCACTAGGGAGCCAGATAGCCTCTGGGCTAGATTTCACTAGGGAGCCAGAGACTCACCACAGGGCTAGATTTATCTAGGGAGCCAGAGACTCATCACAGGGCTAGATTTCACTAGAGAGCCAGAGACTCATCACAGGGCTAGATTTCACTATGGAGCCAGAGACTCATCACAGGGCTAGATTTCACTAGGGAGCCAGAGACTCACCACAGGGCTAGATTTCACTAGGGAGCCAGAGACTCACCACAGGGCTAGATTTCACTAGGGAGCCAGAGACTCATCACAGGGCTAGATTTCGCTAGGGAGCCAGAGACTCATCACAGGGCTAGATTTCACTAGGGAGCCAGATAGCCTCTGGGCTATTTTTCACTAGGGAGCCAGAGACTCATCACAGGGCTAGATTTCACTAGGGAGCCAGAGACTAACCACAGGGCTAGATTTATCTAGGGATCCAGAGACTCATCACAGGGCTAGATTTATCTAGGGAGCCAGATAACCTCTGGGCTAGATTTCACTAGGGAGCCAGAGACTCACCACAGGGCTCAATCCCAGTCCCAGATTTAGACAGTGTGTCATACAGACTGATTTAGACAATCTGTCATATAGACAGTGTGTTATATAGACTGATTTAAACAGTGTGTTATATAGACAGTGTGGTTATATAGACTGATTTAGACAGTGTGTCATATAGACAGTGTGTTATATAGACTGATTTAGACAGTGTTTCATATAGAGAGTGTGTTTTATAGACTGATTTAAACAGTGTGTTATATAGACAGTGTGGTTATATAGACTGATTTAGACACTGTGTTATATAGACTGATTTAGACAGTGTGTTATATAGACTGATTTAGACAGTGTGTTATATAGACTGATTTAGACAGTGTGTTATATAGACTGATTTAGACAGTGTGTTATATAGACTGATTTAGACAGTGTGTTATATAGACTGATTTAGACAGTGTGTTATATAGACTGATTTAGACAGTGTGTTATATAGACTGATTTAGACAGTGTGTTATATAGACTGATTTAGACAGTGTGTCACATAGACAGTGTGTCATATAGACTGATTTAGACAGTGTGTCATATAGACGGATTTAGACAGTGTGTTATACAGACTGATTTAGACAGTGTGTTATATAGAATGATTTAGACAGTGTGTTATATAGACTGATATAGACAGTGTGTCATAAAGACTGATTTAGACAGTGTGTTATATAGACTGATTTAGACAGTGTGTTATATAGAATGATTTAGACAGTGTGTTATATAGACTGATGTAGACTGTATGTCACATAGACAGTGTGTTATATAGAATCATTTAGACAGTGTGTTATATAGACTGATTTAGACAGTGTGTCATATAGACTGATTTAGGCTGTGTGTCACATAGACAGTGTGTTATATAAAATGATTTAGACAGTATTTCATATAGACAGTGTGTTTTATAGACTGATTTAGACAGTGTGTAATATAGACAGTGTGTCATATAGACTGATTTAGACAGTGTGTTATATAGACTGATTTAGACAGTGTGTTATATAGACAGTGTGTCATATAGACTGATTTAGACAGTGTGGTTATATAGACTGATTTAGACAGTGTGTTATATAGACTGATTTAGACAGTGTGTTTTATAGACTGATTTAGACAGTGTGTTATATAGACTGATTTAGACAGCGTGCTATATAGAAGGATTTAGACAGTGTGTCACATAGACAGTGTGTTATATAGACTGATTTAGACAGTGTGTTATATATACTGATTTAGACAGTGTGTTATATAGACTGATTTAGACAGTGTGTTATATAGACTGATTTAGACAGTGTGTCATATAGACTGATTTAGACAGTGTGTTATATAGACTGATTTAGACAGTGTGTTATATAGACTGATTTAGACAGTGTGTTATATAGACAGTGTGTTATATAGACTGATTTAGACAGTGTGTTATATAGACTGATTTAGACAGTATGTTATATAGACTGATTTAGACAGTGTGTCATATAGACTGATTTAGACAGTGTGTCATATAGACAGTGTGTCATATAGACTGATTTAGACAGTGTGTCACATAGACAGTGTATCATATAGACTGATTTAGACAGTGTTTCATATAGACTGATTTAGACAGTGTTTCATATAGACTGATTTAGACAGTGTGTTATATAGACTGATTTAGACTGTGTGTCACATAGACAGTGTTTCATATAGACAGTGTGTTATATAGACTGATTTAGACAGTGTGTTATATATACAGATTTAGACAGTGTGTTATATAGACTGATTTAGACAGTATGTTATATAGACTGATTTAGACAGTGTTTCATATAGACAGTGTGTTATATAGACTGATTTAGACTGTGTGTCATATATACAGTGTGTTATATAGACTGATTTAGACTGTGCGTCACATAGACAGTGTGTCATATAGACTGATTTAGACAGTATGTTATATAGACTGATTTAGACAGTGTGTCATATAGACAGTGTGTCATATAGACTGATTTAGACAGTGTGTTATATAGACTGATTTAGACAGTATGTTATATAGACTGATTTAGACAGTGTGTCATATAGACTGATTTAGACTGTGTGTCACATAGACAGTGTGTTATATAGACTGATTTAGACAGTGTTTCATATAGACAGTGTGTCATATAGACTGATTTAGACAGTATGTTATATAGACTGATTTAGACAGTGTGTCATATAGACTGATTTAGACAGTGTGTTATATAGACTGATTTAGACAGTATTTCATATAGACAGTGTGTTATATAGACTGATTTAGACAGTGTGTTATATAGACTGATTTAGACAGTGTGTTATATAGACTGATTTAGACAGTGTTTCATATAGACACTGTGTCATATAGACTGATTTAGACAGTGTGTTATATAGACAGTGTGTCATATAGACTGATTTAGACAGCGTGTCATATAGACAGTGTGTTATATAGACTGATTTAGACAGTGTGTCATATAAACAG
Organism: Oncorhynchus mykiss; assembly: GCF_013265735.2. Lineage (NCBI taxonomy): Eukaryota > Metazoa > Chordata > Actinopteri > Salmoniformes > Salmonidae > Oncorhynchus > Oncorhynchus mykiss. Next base: position 298,112 of record NW_023493665.1, on the reverse strand, counting down.
TATGTTATATAGACTGATTTAGACAGTGTTTCATATAGACAGTGTGTCATATAGACTGATTTAGACAGTGTGTTATATAGACTGATTTAGACAGTGTTTCATATAGACAGTGTGTCATATAGACTGATTTAGACAGTGTGTTATATAGACTGATTTAGACAGTGTGTTATATAGACTGATTTAGACAGTATGTTATATAGACTGATTTAGACAGTGTGTCATATAGACTGATTTAGACAGTGTGTTATATAGACTGATTTAGACAGTATTTCATATAGACAGTGTGTTATATAGACTGATTTAGACAGTGTGTTATATAGACTGATTTAGACAGTGTGTCATATAGACTGATTTAGACAGTGTGTCATATAGACTGATTTAGACAGTGTTTCATATAGACAGTGTATCATATAGACTGATTTAGACAGTGTGTCATATAGACAGTGTGTCATATAGACTGATTTAGACAGCGTGTCATATAGACAGTGTGTTATATAGACTGATTTAGACAGTGTGTCATATAAACAGTATGTTATATAGACTGATTTAGACAGTGTTTCATATAGACTGATTTAGACAGTGTGTTATATAGACTGATTTAGACAGTGTGTTATATAGACTGATTTAGACAGTGTTTCATATAGACTGATTTAGACAGTGTGTTATATAGACTGATTTAGACAGTGTGTCATATAGACTGATTTAGACAGTGTGTCATATAGACTGATTTAGACAGTGTGTTATATAGACTGATTTAGACAGTGTGTCATATAAACAGTGTGTTATATAGACTGATTTAGACAGTGTTTCATATAGACTGATTTAGACAGTGTGTCATATAGACTGATTTAGACAGTGTGTCATATAAACAGTGTGTTATATAGACTTATTTAGACAGTGTTTCATATAGACTGATTTAGACAGTGTGTTATATAGACTGATTTAGACAGTGTGTTATATAGACTGATTTAGACAGTGTGTCATATAGACTGATTTATACAGTGTGTTATATAGACTGATTTAGACAGTGTGTTATATAGACTGATTTAGACAGTGTGTCATATAGACTGATTTAGACAGTGTGTCATATAAACAGTGTGTTATATAGACTTATTTAGACAGTGTTTCATATAGACTGATTTAGACAGTGTGTTATATAGACTGATTTAGACAGTGTGTTATATAGACTGATTTAGACAGTGTGTTATATAGACTGATTTAGACAGTGTGTTATATAGACAGTGTCATACTGGTAGACCACAACAGAGAGAATAGAGCCCTATTCCCTATGGGCCCTGGTAGAGCACTACAGAGAGAATAGAGCCCTATTCCCTATGGGCCCTGGTAGAGCACTATAGAGAGAATAGAGCCCTATTCCCTATGGGCCCTGGTAGAGCACTACAGAGAGAATAGAGCCCTATTCCCTTTGGGCCCTGGTAGAGCACTATAGAGAGAATAGAGCCCTATTCCCTATGGGCCCTGGTAGAGCACTACAGCGAGAAAAGAGGCCTATTCCCTATGGGCCCTGGTAGAGCACTATAGAGAGATTAGAGCCCTATTCCCTATGGGCCCTGTTCAAGGTAGTGCACTACAGAGAGATTAGAGCCCTATTCCCTATGGGCCCTGTTCAAGGTAGTGCACTACAGAGAGAATAGAGCCCTATTCCCTATGGGCCCTGTTCAAGGTAGTGCACTACAGAGAGAATAGAGCCCTATTCCCTATGGGCCCTGTTCAAGGTAGTGCACTACAGAGAGAATAGCGCCCTATTCCCTATGGGCCCTGTTCAAGGTAGTGCACTACAGAGAGAATAGAGCCCTATTCCCTATGGGCCCTGGTCAAGGTAGTGCACTACAGAGAGAACAGGGTACCGTTTGGAACACAATGCGGCTGACTTACTGGAGTCCTGAAAGAAGATGTCGTTGCCGTTGTAGGCGTTTCTCAGCTTGTTGGTCATCACTCTGAGTGTCATGATCTGTTGGCGAATCAGAGTGTCCGGTCTAGTGATGTCCACCGCCACCTCTGGGTTGTTCAGCTGGTTGGTGAGGCCGTCCTTTACCACCTCAGGAAAATACCTGGGAGGATTACAACAACGCCAGTTAAGAAACATGTCTGAGGAAGACACATTAAAAGACAATCACATTTCATTTGGCAGGAAATGATTAAATTATCTGGATCGTGTGGAGCATTCTCCAGCATTCAGAGAGCAGCTGTCAGTGGTCCTGAGGAGGTTCTCCAGCATTCAGAGAGCAGCTGTCAGTGGTCCTGAAGAGGTTCTCCATCACTCAGAGAGCAGCTGTCAGTGGTCCTGAGGACGTTCTCCATCATTCAGAGAGCAGCTGTCAGTGGTCCTGAAGAGGTTCTCCATCACTCAGAGAGCAGCTGTCAGTGGTCCTGAAGAGGTTCTCCATCACTCAGAGAGCAGCTGTCAGTGGTCCTGAAGAGGCTCTCCATCACTCAGAGAGCAGCTGTCAGTGGTCCTGAATAGGTTCTCTATCACTCAGAGAGCAGCTGTCAGTGGTCCTGAAGAGGTTCTCCATCATTCAGAGAGCAGCTGTCAGTGGTCCTGAAGAGGTTCTCTATCACTCAGAGAGCAGCTGTCAGTGGTCCTGAAGAGGTTCTCCATCATTCAGAGAGCAGCTGTCAGTGGTCCTGAAGAGGTTCTCCATCACTCAGAGAGCAGCTGTCAGTGGTCCTGAAGAGGTTCTCCATCACTCAGAGAGCAGCTGTCAGTGGTCAAATAAGAGGTTTGTGGTCCTGAAGAGGTTCTCCATCACTAAGAGAGCAGCTGTCAGTGGTCCTGAAGAGGTTCTCCATCACTAAGAGAGCAGCTGTCAGTGGTCCTGAAGAGGTTCTCTGCAACTGTGTTAGTCCCTCTCTTCCTGATCCAGTCCTCTACAGTTCTACTGGGTCCTCTCTCCCTGATCCAGTCCTCTACAGTCCTACTGGGTCCTCTCTTCCTGATCCAGTCCTCTACAGTTCTACTGGGTCCTCTCTTCCTGATCCAGTCCTCTACAGTTCGGCTGGGTCATCTCTTCCTGATCCAGTCCTCTACAGTTTGGCTGGGTCATCTCTTCCTGATCCAGTCCTCTACAGTTCTGCTGGGTCCTCTCTCCCTGATCCAGTCCTCTACAGTTCTGCTGGGTCCTCTCTCCCTGATCCAGTCCTCTACAGTTCTGCTGGGTCCTCTCTCCCTGATCCAGTCCTCTACAGTTCTGCTGGGTCCTCTCTCCCTGATCCAGTCCTCTACAGTTCTGCTGGGTCCTCCCTCCCTGATCCAGTCCCCTACAGTTCGACTGGGTCCTCTCTCCCTGATCCAGTCCTCTACAGTTCTACTGGGTCCTCTCTTCCTGATCCAGTCCTCTACAGTTCTACTGGGTCCTCTCTCCCTAATCCAGTCCTCTACAGTTCTACTGGGTCCTCTCTCCCTGATCCAGTCCTCTACAGTTCTGCTGGGTCCTCCCTCCCTGATCCAGTCCTCTCCAGATCTAACAGACAGACAGACAGACAGACAGACAGACAGACAGACAGACTCTCTCTGGCTCAGTATTCAGTATTAGAGAAATGCGGCAGATGTCCATGTAGCAGGAAGTTGTGCTGTGGTGACAAGGGACTGTGCTGTGGTGACCAGGGACTGTGCTGTGGTGACCAGGGACTGTGATGTGGTGACCAGGGACTGTGATGTGGTGACCAGGGACTGTGCTGTGGTGACCAGGGACTGTGCTGTGGTGACCAGTGACTGTGCTGTGGTGACCAGGGACTGTGCTGTGGTGACCAGGGACTGTGCTGTGGTGACCAGGGACTGTGATTTGGTGACCAGGGACTGTGCTGTGGTGACCAGGGACTGTGCTTTGGTGACCAGGGACTGTGCTGTGGTGACCAGCGACTGTGATGTGGTGACCAGGGACTGTGCTGTGGTGACCAGGGACTGTGCTGTGGTGACCAGGGACTGTGCTGTGCTGACCAGGGACTGTGATGTGGTGACCAGGGACTGTGCTGTGGTGACCAGGGACTGTGCTGTGTTGACCAGGGACTGTGCTGTGGTGACCAGTGACTGTGGTGACCAGGGACCGTGCTGTGCTGACCAGGGACTGTGATGTGGTGACCAGGGACTGTGCTGTGGTGACCAGGGACTGTGATGTGGTGACCAGTGACTGTGCTGACCAGGGACTGTGCTGTGGTGACCAGTGACTGTGCTGTTGTGACCAGGGACTGTGCTGTGGTGACCAGGGACTGTGCTGTGGTGACCAGGGACTGTGCTGTGCTGACCAGGGACTGTGCTGTGGTGACCAGGGACTGTGATGTGGTGACCAGCGACTGTGATGTGGTAACCAGGGACTGTGCTGTGGTGACCAGGGACTGTGCTGTGGTGACCAGGGACTGTGCTGTGCTGACCAGGGACTGTGATGTGGTGACCAGGGACTGTGCTGTGGTGACGAGGGACTGTGCTGTGTTGACCAGTGACTGTGCTGTTGTGACCAGGGACTGTGCTGTGGTGACCAGGGACTGTGCTGTGCTGACCAGGGACTGTGCTGTGCTGACCAGGGACTGTGCTGTGGTGACCAGGGACTGTGATGTGGTGACCAGCGACTGTGATGTGGTAACCAGGGACTGTGCTCTGGTGACCAGGGACTGTGCTGTGGTGACCAGGGACTGTGCTGTGCTGACCAGGGACTGTGATGTGGTGACCAGGGACTGTGCTGTGGTGACGAGGGACTGTGCTGTGTTGACCAGGGACTGTGCTGTGGTGACCAGTGACTGTGGTGACCAGGGACTGTGCTGTGCTAACCAGGGACTGTGATGTGGTGACCAGGGACTGTGCTGTGGTGACCAGGGACTGTGATGTGGTGACCAGTGACTGTGCTGACCAGGGACTGTGCTGTGGTGACCAGGGACTGTGCGTTTGTGATCAAGGGATTGTGCTGTGGTGACCAGGGACTGTGCTGTGGTGACCAGCGACTGTGATGTGGTGACCAGGAACTGTGCTGTGTTGACCAGGGACTGTGCTGTGCTGACCAGGGACTGTGCTGTGCTGACCAGGGACTGTGATGTGGTGACCAGGGACTGTGCTGTGGTGACCAGGGACTGTGCTGTGGTGACCAGTGACTGTGGTGACCAGGGACTGTGCTGTGCTGACCAGGGACTGTGATGTGGTGACCAGTGACTGTGCTGACCAGGGACTGTGATGTGGTGACCAGGGACTGTACTGTTGTGACCAGGGACTGTGATTTGGTGACCAGGGACTGTGCCTGGTCACCACGGTTGTGGGTGAGAGAGATAAGGTGGTTCTGGCTTTCATTCCAAGCAGTTATAAACACGTCAGTGTACAGTAATATATGATAACATCTCACCATATCCATAAAGAGATTGACAGGTAAACAGTATGTCTGCCTTATCTGGCCTTGGCTGTAGTACTGGTTCTCTCTTGTCCTGTACCAAGGACCATAGTATCATAGATCTGGATCAGCTGAGGGTCTCCAGCACTGTTCAGACCTCATCAGACTAGTTGTAGGACTAGTTAGTTTAGTTATATTGGATGACTGAGGGACTCCAGCACTGTTCAGACCTCATCAGACTGGCTGTAGTACTGGTTCTCTCTTGTCCTGTACCAAGGACCATAGTACCATAGTTCTGGACCAGCTGAGGGTCTCCAGCACTGTTCAGACCTCATCAGACTAGTTGTAGGACTAGTTAGTTTAGTTATATTGGATGACTGAGGGTCTCCAACACTGTTCAGACCTCATCAGACTGGCTGTAGTACTGGTTCTCTCTTGTCCTGTACCAAGGACCATAGTACCATAGTTCTGGACCAGCTGAGGGTCTCCAACACTGTTCAGACCTCATCAGACTAGTTGTAGGACTAGTTAGTTTAGTTATATTGGATGACTGAGGGTCTCCAGCACTGTTCAGACCTCATCAGACTGGCTGTAGTACTGGTTCTCTCTTGTCCTGTACCAAGGACCATAGTACCATAGTTCTGGACCAGCTGAGGGTCTCCAACACTGTTCAGACCTCATCAGACTAGTTGTAGGACTAGTTAGTTTAGTTATATTGGATGACTGAGGGTCTCCAGCACTGTTCAGACCTCATCAGACTGGCTGTAGTACGGGTTCTCTCTTGTCCTGTACCAAGGACCATAGTACCATAGTTCTGGATCAGCTGAGGGTCTCCAGCACTGTTCAGACCTCATCAGACTAGTTGTAGGACTAGTCAGTTTAGTTATATTGGATGACTGAGGGTCTCCAACACTGTTCAGACCTCGTCAGACTAGTTGTAGGACTAGTCAGTTTAGTTATATTGGATGACTGAGGGTATCCAGCACTGTTTAGACCTCATCAGACTAGTTGTAGGACTAGTTATTGTAGTTCTACAGGTGGATGAGCTGAGGGTCTCCAGCACTGTTCAGACCTCATCAGACTAGTTGTAGGACTAGTTAGTGTAGTTCTACAGGTGCGTGATCTGAACACCTCTCACCTGGCCTTGGCGTGACTGTTCCAGCACTGTTCAGACCTCATCAGACTAGTTGTAGGACTAGTTAGTGTAGTTCTACAGGTGCGTGATCTGAACACCTCTCACCTGGCCTTGGCGTGACTGTTCCAGCACTGTTCAGACCTCATCAGATTAGTTGTAGGACTAGTTAGTGTAGTTCTACAGGTGCGTGATCTGAACACCTCTCACCTGGCCTTGGCGTGACTGTTCCAACACTGTTCAGACCTCATCAGGCTAGTTGTAGGACTAGTTAGTGTAGTTCTACAGGTGCGTGATCTGAACACCTCTCACCTGGCCTTGGCGTGACTGTTCCAGCACTGTTCAGACCTCATCAGACTAGTTGTAGGACTAGTTATTGTAGTTCTACTGGTGCGTGATCTGAACACCTCTCACCTGGCCTTGGCGTGACTGTTCCAGCACTGTTCAGACCTCATCAGACTAGTTGTAGGACTAGCTTGTGTAGTTCTACAGGTGCGAGATCTGAACACCTCTCACCTGGCCTTTGCGTGACTGTTCCAGCACTGTTCAGACCTCATCAGACTAGTTGTAGGACTACCTTGTGTAGATCTACAGGTGCGTGATCTGAACACCTCTCACCTGGCCTTGGCGTGACTGTTCCAACACTGTTCAGACCTCATCAGACTAGTTGTAGGACTAGTTAGTGTAGTTCTACAGGTGCGTGATCTGAACACCTCTCACCTGGCCTTGGCGTGACTGTTCCAACACTGCTCTTCATCTGACTCGGTCAACTTGTCTTTAATACAGATCTCATCTGGCAGGTTGGACCAGAACTTTTTGGACTGCTTCAGCTTCTTCTTAATGTCTAGCACCTGCAGGAGAGGAGGGAGAGAGTAACATGGGAATGGGGTTCAAACATCCTGCTCACTTTCCCCCAAATCCACACGTTTTTCCAGAAATCGCTGTTGAAATATTCCGGGAATCAGGAGGGATTAAACAGGAAATCTGGAATCCTCCAACCAGAGGAGTGAAACTACGACTGAAGCGAGATCTATTGAGGGTTTTTCTAAAACTAGCCAGTTTCAGTTAGCTTCACATTTCCAGCTCAGGCTTCATCCATACTAAGACGATGCGACAGGCTCTTCCGCCGGTTTGTAACTGCGCATGCATGTCGCACGTGGCTAATCGAATGCCTTAACTCTTCATTGAGACAGTGCTGAAACATACATCCAAAGGGGCGAGTCAGTGCCATGTTTGAATTTGTGCCAAAGTTAAATATTAAAGAAAAGTTATATTTCAAATTCAGCAGGTTATGGTGTGAAATTAGTCTTTTAGAAGTGGTCGTCTTTATCTAATGACGTATCGTTAACGACCTCTTTATCTAATGACGTATCGTTAACGACCTCTTTATCTAATGACGTATCGTTAATGACCTCTTTATCTAATGACATATCGTTAATGACCTCTTTATCTAATGACGTATCATTAACGACCTCATTATCTAATGTCGTATCGTTAATGTTGTCTTTATCTAATGACGTATCGTTAATGACCTCTATCTAATGACGTATCGTTAATGACCTCTTTATCTAATGACGTATCGTTAATGACCTCTTTATCTAATGACGTATCGTTAATGTTGTCTTTATCTAATGACGTATCGTTAATGTTGTCTTTATCTAATGACGTATCGTTAATGACCTCTTTATCTAATGACGTATCGTTAATGTTGTCTTTATCTAATGACGTATCGTTAATGACCTCTTTATCTAATGACATATCGTTAATGACCTCTTTATCTAATGACGTATCATTAACGACCTCATTATCTAATGTCGTATCGTTAATGTTGTCTTTATCTAATGACGTATCGTTAATGACCTCTATCTAATGACGTATCGTTAATGACCTCTTTATCTAATGACGTATCGTTAATGACCTCTTTATCTAATGACGTATCGTTAATGTTGTCTTTATCTAATGACGTATCGTTAATGTTGTCTTTATCTAATGACGTATCGTTAATGACCTCTTTATCTAATGACGTATCGTTAATGACCTCTTTATCTAATGACGTATCGTTAATGTTGTCTTTATCTAATGACGTATCGTTAATGACCTCTTTATCTAATGACATATCGTTAATGACCTCTTTATCTAATGACGTATCGTTAATGACCTCTTTATCTAATGACGTATCGTTAATGTTGTCTTCATCTAATGACGTATCGTTAATGACCTCTTTATCTAATGACGTATCGTTAATGACCTCTTTATCTAATGACGTATCGTTAATGTCGTCTTTATCTAATGACGTATCGTTAATGTTGTCATTATCTAATGACGTATCGTTAATGACCTCTTTATCTAATGACGTATCGTTAATGTTGTCATTATCTAATGACGTATCGTTAATGACCTCTTTATCTAATGGCGTATCGTTAATGTTGTCATTATCTAATGACGTATCTCTAATGACGTATCGTTAATGTCCTCTTTATCTAATGACGTATCGTTAATGTCCTCTTTATCTAATGACGTATCGTTAATGACCTCTTTATCTAATGACGTATCGTTAATGACCTCTTTATTTAATGACGTATCGTTAATGACCTCTTTATCTAATGACGTATCGTTAATGACCTCTTTATCTAATGACGTATCGTTAATGACCTCTTTATCTAATGATGTATTGTTAATGTTGTCTTTATCTAATGACGTATCGTTAATGACCTCTTTATCTAATGACGTATCGTTAATGACCTCTTTATCTAATGACGTATCGTTAATGACCTCTTCGGTGTGCCGATCAACGCACAAGAACCTTTGTACCACTCCTATCCATAAAATTAAGTCATACACCAATTTTACTGTAGGTGATGCTGGGCTCCAAAGTGGCGCAGCTGGCTAAGGCACTGCATGTCAGTGCAAGAGGTGACATTACAGTCCCTGGTTCGAGGCTGAATCACATTGGGAGTCCAATAGGTTGGTGCACAATTGGCCCAGCATCGTTTGGGTTTGGCCGGGGGAGGCCGTCATTGTAAATAAGAATTTGTTCAACCTTTAGTTGTTAAAACAAGGTTGCATAGAAAAATAAATAAATACATATTTTTAAAAGTTTCAAAATGGATTCTGTCAATGTGTAATGTCAAAGGTATTTAATTTAAAAAAAAATGTTTTTACATAAAAACGAATTTTTAAATAATAAAATATTTAATCAGTCGTCTTCCTCAAATGAAGACGTAATGGTTGCGAGGTGATCTGATTTGATTGGTCAAAAGGATGACAAGATGGAGGACACCAACTACAGCAAACACAAACCAGTACAGTAGGGATGATCTGAAATACAAGCAAGAAAAACCACACAGAGGAATCCTAAACAGGATTTATCTGCAAAAAAAATTCTTCATTTTATTTCAATACTTATAGTCAACGTAATTTGGCAACAGAAGACAGACAGATTGATGTTTATCAGATCAGCTCTGATCAGCTCTGGGTGATGCCTACGTTCTGACGTGTCCCTGAGGAGATCTGACACCAGATTATGGTCAGCCTGCGGTGATGCCTACGTTCTGACGTGTCCCTGAGGAGATCTGACACCAGATTATGGTCAGCCTGCGGTGATGCCTACGTTCTGACGTGTCCCTGAGGAGATCTGACACCAGATTATGGTCAGCCTGCGGTGATGCCTACGTTCTGACGTGTCCCTGAGGAGATCTGACACCAGATTATGGTCAGCCTGCGGTGATGCCTACGTTCTGACGTGTCCCTGAGGAGATCTGACACCAGATTACGTTCTGACGTCTCCCTGAGGAGATCTGACGCCAGATTATGGTCAGCCTGTGGTGATGCCTATGTTCTGACGTGTCCCTGAGGAGATCTGACACCAGAATATGGTCAGCCTGGGTGATGCCTACGTTCTGACGTGTCCCTGAGGAGATCTGACACCAGATTATGGTCAGCCTGCGGTGATGCCTACGATCTGACGTGTCCCTGAGGAGATCTGACACCAGATTATGGTCAGCCTGCGGTGATGCCTATGTTCTGACGTGTCCCTGAGGAGATCTGACACCAGATTACGTTCTGACGTGTCCCTGAAAAGATCTGACGCCAGATTACGGTCAGCCTGCGGTGATGCCTACGTTCTGACGTGCCCCTGAGGAGATCT